>NC_137196.1:26923486-26940986 GCF_960531495.2 Zeus faber | reverse complement strand
ACAAACACCTTACAAACACCTTAATTATGCCTTACAAACACCTTAGAAACACCTTTATAATGCCTTACAAACATCTTACAAACACCTTAGAAACACCTTTATAATGCCTTACAAACATCTTAGAAACACCTCAGAAACACCTTTATAATGCCTTACAAACATCTTAGAAACACCTTAGAAACACCCTGCAAATGCCCTACAAAAACCCTAAAAATGCTTTACAAACACCTTAGAAACACCTTTATAATGCCTTACAAACACCTTACAAACACCTTAGAAACACCTTAATAATGCCTTACAAACACCTTAATAATGCCTTACAAACACCTTACAAACACCTTAATTATGCCTTACAAACACCTTAGAAACACCTTAATTATGCCTTACAAACACCTTAGAAACACCTTTATAATGCCTTACAAACACCTTACAAACACCTTAATTATGCCTTACAAACACCTTAGAAACACCTTTATAATGCCTTACAAACATCTTAGAAACACCTTAGAAACACCTTTATAATGCCTTACAAACATCTTAGAAACACCTTAGAAACACCCTGCAAATGCCCTATAAAAACCCTAAAAATGCATTACAAACACCTTAGAAACACCTTTATAATGCCTTACAAACACCTTACAAACACCTTTCAAACACCTTTATAATGCCATACAAACACCTTAGAAACACCTTTATAATGCCTTACAAACATCTTACAAACACCTTAGAAACACCTTTATAATGCCTTACAAACACCTTACAAACATCTTAGAAACACCTTTATAATGCCTTACAAACACCTTAGAAACACCTTTATAATGCCTTACAAACACCGTAGAAACACCTTTTTAATGCCTTACAAACACCTTACAAACATCTTAGAAACACCTTTATAATGCCTTACGAACACCTTAGAAACACCTTTATAATGCCTTACAAACAACTTACAAACACCTAAGAAACACCTTAATAATGCCTTACAAACACAAGGCCTTAAGAACGCCCCTAAAAATGTCTTACAGACGCCTAAAATTCAACACCTTACAAACACCTTTACAATGCCTTACAAACACCTTAGAAACACATTAGAAACACCTTAATAATGCCTAACAAATACCTTAGAAACACCTTTATAATGCCTTACAAAAACCTTACAAACACCTTTATAATGCCTTACAAACACCTTACAAACACCTTAGAAACACCTTTATAATGCCTTACAAACACCTTAGAAACACCTTTATAATGCCTTACAAACACCTTACAAACACCTTTCAAACACCTTTATAATGCCATACAAAAACCTTACAAACACCTTTATAATGCCTTACAAACACCTTACAAACACCTTAGAAACACCTTTATAATGCCTTACAAACACCTTAGAAACACCTTTATAATGCCTTACAAACATCTTACAAACACCTTACAAACACCTTAGAAACACCTTTATAATGCCTTACAAACATCTTACAAACACCTTACAAACACCTTAGAAACACCTTTATAATGCCTTACAAACACCTTAGAAACACCTTTATAATGCCTTACAAACATCTTACAAACACCTTACAAACACCTTAGAAACACCTTTATAATGCCTTACAAACATCTTACAAACACCTTACAAACACCTTAGAAACACCTTTATAATGCCTTACAAACACCTTAGAAACACCTTTATAATGCCTTACAAACATCTTACAAACACCTTACAAACACCTTACAAACACCTTTATAATGCCTTACAAACATCTTACAAACACCTTACAAACACCTTAGAAACACCTTTATAATGCCTTACAAACATCTTACAAACACCTTACAAACACCTTAGAAACACCTTTATAATGCCTTACAAACATCTTACAAACACCTTACAAACACCTTAGAAACACCTTTATAATGCCTTACAAACACCTTAGAAACACCTTTATAATGCCTTACAAACTCAAGGCCTTAAGAATGCCCCTAAAAATGTCTTACAGACGCCTAAAATTCATACCTTAAAATCCGGCCACAAAACTAAATCAGAAAATAATGAATCATTTAGAAAATGATAATAATCATAATAATGATGAATAAATAATAAATTATTTTATATATATATATATATATATATATATCTGCAGGCAGCAATACACAGGGTCCAGTTTATTCGTTTAGGTATGTATGACAGTTTTCTTTGTTTTGTGTGAAACGCATCACAATTTACGTAACATATAGACATCAAACATGGTGGCATCACGTTGTGTAGCTATGTCCATAAAATAGTGTTTTACAATTTTGTGACTGACCTTCAGACTGACCTGGACAAACACAACGTAGTTACGTCCACGTCATTTCATGAATCCAACTTTCATGGCATTACATATGAAACAGTTCCAGTTCAACGAGACGTCAAACATTGATTTTATTTTTGTACTTTTGACATCAGTGTATGAGACAGGTCAGTTCTAAATATTTGTTCTAAATAGCTGAGTTTATAGTTTTAATGTTTTTTTTCTAAGTTACAAAGTAGATTAATTAGTAAATGACAAAACAAGTCAGATAATTGTTTTATTAAACAGTTGTCCAAAACATCTGGACAAAATAAGCAAACAGATATCACAGTATTTATAAAGATGACATGTGACATAAAGAATGAATGTTATTAAAATGGCAATATTATGAAAAAATAAATAAAAATGGACAAATTGTATGAAATTGTCAAAGTAAACAGTGTTTAACAATTTTAATTATGACAGCTTGATATTTATAATATAATCTCTTCCTTGAACATTATCTTTCATACTATCAGACCGTTTCATATCCTGATAAAGATTATTTCCTTTTATCAAAACATCATCTTGGTCTTTTTATGTCCATGTGCAAACATTCTGAGTTTTGTTTTTCAGAATCTCTGTTAAACTCATAGCTGCACATTATTTATTTCTGGAGCTTTCAAATTGTAAATCATCCTGGTGAACTGAGCGTCTTAACACCGAGACGTGTGGGGAAGCAACACCTACGTTGAAAGTTTTTCTATTTGTGTTTTTTTCATCAGATTTATCTTCAGTATTTGTTTATACTGTGACTGACCTTGACAACTGGATTTTTGGACAATGGCTTTTTTTATTGTCTTAGATTTATCGGCATCTGTAAGAATAACAAAAATAACTTTTGTAATTACTTTTCATAACAATATATAAATTTCATTAAAACATATGTAGATACATGTTATTCATAATTACTACTTTATTGTACTTTTTATGTTTGTAATGTAAAATTGTAAAATTCAGTTATATATTTTGACATTTATGTAACATAAATATCATTTTGAATTGGAATTATTATGGAATAATTTGTCAATATCACAAACACTTTCTGCCTTTTTCATATTTTCAGGTGGTGGAAAGTATTTATACATAACGTTTATTACAAAATATTTTTTTTATTTTTTTTATTTTAAACTCTATCTTGTCATAATTATTTCTCACCTTTTTGCATTGAAGTACATCCGGAGACTCGGGACAGTACAGTAGATGCCGCTGTGTCTCGTATACATCACTGATGACGTCGAATTACGATAACAGTCAAATTTAAATTTTTTACTTGCATTACATTTTCAGTAAGTTAGGTTTCCACGAAACATTAAAAACGTTGTGGTATTTCTGTGGGTAATAACCATTGCACAGCTTCTATTTTTCCGACGCCGCAATGGATCTTGAATGCATCACCGAGTGGCACATTTCAGTGTTTTCAAGTGGACGCGCTGACAAATTTTGACGAATGACTTTTTATTGTATTTTTCATTAATCTGGCAAAGTGATGTGGACCAGGGATCTAAAATATCAATCAAACAGATCTACTGACACCCACCAGGTAAGAAGCTGTATAAATATACACAGAAATCCAGAGTGAGGTAACTTATAAACACTAGAGAGCGACCGATTCCACACCGCACACTGGACACAGTCCAACTGGACATTCTCAATCTGACTCTGTATATTTATAATTTGTATATTTATAGTAAATAATATGATGACGTCATGAAGCGTCTTATGTAAATATAATTTATAGTAAATAATATGATGACATCATAAATCCTCTTACTGTAAATATCATTTATAGTCGATAATATGATGACATCATGAAGCGTCTTACTGTAAATATCACCTTGTTCATTTTAGAACGAGACGTGTGACGTGTCTGTTAACCAAGACCAACTGAATATTTTGGGGTCAAAGTTGCTCGATTTTCACTGATATCTGCTCTGTATGTTGATGGATTATTTGGATGGAATTTAAACCACGAGGTCCTTGTGACCGCGGTTTAAACGACACCTCAGCCTCGTTCGTAGGTTCTGCCGACTGAGTATGTTTTCCACATAGTTTTAGTCCGGTTGGACGTCATTTGGGCTCAGATGTACGTGCTCATCTCGGTGATCTTGATGTACATTTGGCTCAGGATGTCGATCGATTTGGATGAAACTTCAACCGCGAGATTTTTGTGACAGTGCGGCTCGAACGAGCCCATAATGAATACATTTTGTTTTATAAATATGACAATTATTATAATCATAAATAATGACTTGTCTATATTATAATGCAGACAACATTTCTGGAACTTCAACATCAATTTGTCATTTGAATTATTATGGAGGAACCTGTCAATGCTCAACACTTTGTCTTTTCATTTAAATCTACTAAGTTAGGCCGTGGGAAGCTGTTTATAGGTTCTGCCGATGTCGTGTACCACATAGTTTTAGATTTCAAAATTCGGAAAGTTTTCTGAAAACTTAAGCGGAACAATAACAATGGGGTATTTAGCCCCACGGGCTGGACCCCTAAATACCGTGCTTATTATCACCGTTGGCCGAAACGTAATCGACCAAATAATAACGCTATAATCCCCTCCAAAATCTCAAAACAGATTATAAATTGGCACAGTAACAGGAGGCTTTAATCAATTCCCACACCCGTTAAGCGTGGCTTTAATCTTTTACTTTTGGGACAGGTAAACACAACAAAATGTGCTCTGAAAATCAAATAATGTTACCGGAGAATAAATCAGCTGAATATGTAACAAACGCAAAAGCCTATAAATAGTGAGTTTAAAACTGATGTCGCTTTTACACCTTTCCGTGCTTTTAGTTTTGCTGGAAATTAGAAACTGACTAATCAAGTAAATAATTCATGGCCGTATCTGTGCGCTCTACTGCGGGAGTTTCAGGAGCATTTTGCCGCATGTTCTGCTGCGAGGAATAGGCTGAATAGATTTCGACACATTTCAATGTGAAGCACGGAATGTCAAAAAACAGACAATAAAATGCATGGGAACTGCTGTAATGTCGATAAATGGAATTGAAAAGAGAGAGAGAGAGAGAGAGAGAGAGACCCATCGCTAAGAAAGCAGTTCCAAGAAAAAATACAGCTTCAGGCAGCAATACACAGGGTCCATCATCCACACCAATCACAAATGTTCGAGTTCCCTTGAAATGCAGCATCAGTTCCTGCTGTCGCTCGTCTTTACATCATCATTACGTCTAAAAATAATTCAGATGAACAACACGCTTCCATTCAAAGGGATTAAACGCTGCACGCCCCTCAGAGACATTTCATCAACTTTTTTAAACTTTTGGGACTAAATTAAAATGGACACGATTCAGATCCGTTGCTCCGGAGCTGCAGGCGAACTCCGTGTGTGATGTCACAAACACCAAATATGTTTTCGACTGTTTACGACTCGGTCGGTGATGCACAAACTTTCGGCTACCTCAGGTCAAATTTATTCTCTTTTTTTACTAATTCCTGTGGATCGGTTTGGATGAAACTCGAACAACGAGACGTCTGAGACGTGTCCGTAGCTGCAGCGGTTGTCCTGTTCCAAACACTGCGGGATGGACCCCTCATAAAAGACAGTGAGCATAAACACGGCGATATAAACCCAAAATCTTCTCTATATTATTCTCATTAAACCATTCTGTACATTCTGTAGACCCGCGTTTATGTATAGGACACATCGAATGACTTTCCAATAGCCTGCAGTGGCCAAGCCCACCTGCCGACCTCGATATACCTTTTCAGTTCTCACCTGTAGGTGGAGCTCATGCATATTAATGAGGGTGAGGCCACGCCTCTCCCTTCTGGAGATGGTTGAGATTCCCGCATTGTATAAAAAAAAAAATGTATGTAGCTTTTTAATTATATTTAATTGTTTTATGTTAAATTCTATGAGGATATAATACATTTTTGTGTTAAATTCTCCTATGAAGTAACATTGTGTTTAAAGCTTAAATTGATCCTACATGTGTCATCCTACTTTTATGATAAATATGAAATGTATGAAAGGAGAAAAAAAATATATATATGCAAAAATATAAACATTACGCTATTACATTAATACTTTAATACATTATTACATAAATTCATGAACACATTATTACTTTAATACATTATAACATACATTAATTACCACATTATTACATTCATACATTAATATATTACTACATTATTACATTAATACATTATCACATTAGGACATTGTTACATTATATCATTAATAATAATACATTATTACACTATTACAATAAGACATTATTACATTAATACATTATTACACTCTTACAATAAGACATTATTACATAAATACATTATTACACATTACATTACATTATGACATGATAACATATTACATTATTACATTCATAGATTAATACAATATTACATTAATACATTATTACAGATCAAATTCATACAGTATTTCATTAATACATTATTACATTAATACATTGTTTCATTAATACATTATTCCACTAATACATTAATACATTATTACAGATCAAATTCATACAGTATTTCATTAATACATTATTACATTAATACATTGTTTCATTAATACATTATTCCACTAATACATTAATACATTATTACATCATCACAATATTACATTATTACATATTAAATTAATATATTATTCAACATTACATTGCATTATGACATAACATATAACATTAATACATTATAACAATATTACATTATTTAATTATATTACATTATTATGAACGCCAACATTGTCGTATGCCAAGCTCAGATGTCTGAAATGCCTTGGATCCAACAGCCCCTCATTCATGTCCATGAGTTCGGTGGTTGCTGTGCGCCAGACACTGTCGGCCAGAAAAATGCCAAGGAGAAAAATATTATTATTATTATTATTATTATTATTATTATTATTATAAATAAAGCTGGGGTATAAATACAGGGTTCTTTTGTGACTATGCACAATTTCACAGGTTCTAGTTTTGCGACACGTTCTAAGTACATGAACGCATCATTCATTCCCACAGTCCGGTGGACTTGACTCGACGTTGTCACGAGTTTCTGTGGATTCATGTTTTTTTGTGTCCAAGTTTTTCGACAGGTTACGATTCCATGAAACCGGAACACAGTTGACGTTTCTGCGTGATTATTTACCATTTTCAGGCTACTGTTTTTCCAATTATGAAGCTCATCGTGCCCTCGTGGATTTAGTGTCTTACAATTTCGCGAATACAGAAAAGTAAGGACAACAACTTTGTATCTTACACGGGATGATATCATTATACAATGGCATCATTTACAAGAAGACTAAAGAGATAAAATATCAATGGAACATCCCTGCAGACATCAACCAAAAGGTACATAAACACACCCACACCTGCCTAGTTTGTAATGTCTACCCACTGCAGAGCGATGCAGTGGACAGCACCCACCGCACACGGTGCTAATGGACATTCACAACCACAACCTGTACATTTATAGTGAATTGGATGATGACGTCACAAAGCGTCTTACCCTAAAACTCATCTCGTTCCATCACCCGATGGATCGCCACTTTTGAACGTTGGCGTGTCGGTGAAGGCTACTTCTGGTCAAATTTTGTGGGTTTTTGACTATTCTGTGCTCCGTACGGAGATGGCTTTGGATGAAACTTGAACCACGAGATGTCCGTGACGTCCCGGTTCTAACGACACCTCAGCCAACGTCCGTAGCTCTAGCGGTCGTCATGGTTCCGGCACCCGAAAAATTCTAGGAATAATATAAATCTGAAAAATTACTGGATTCCTAATGACATCAGCATTAACGATTGAATAATAATAATAACATCAACATTAACATTTAAATAATAATAATAACATCAACATTAACAAAAAGATAATTATAATAACATCAACAGTAGCGATTAAATAATAACATCAATGTTCTCTCTCCCTCCCTTCCAAATAGTTCTTGTCATCCTCCTCTCCTTGCATGTTTCTGTAATTCCACTTCCTTTCTCTGGTGCTGCAGCAGTCCATCCCCCGCCCCCTCTCTCTCTTTATCCATGTGTCCAGGCTAGTGTGTCTAAAAGGTTTGCTGGTTATACGCCGTGCGGTGCCAAGAGCAGAGATTTGGATAAACCGCTGTCTGGAGATGTGTCTGAGATAACGCCCAGAAAGTCACTCAGTCACTCACTCACTGTGTGTGTGTGTGTGTGTGTGTGTGTGTGTGTGTGTGCGTGTGTGTGTGTGTGCGTGTGCGTGTGCGTGTGTGCGTGCGCGTGTGTGTGTGTGTGTGTGTGTGTGTGTTAGTGTGTGCATGCATGTGTGTGATGGCCTCTCGAGGCTCCTGCTGCAGCTGGCAGTGGATTTAGAGCTGATGGCGATAGTGCAGGAATTTCACGCATGACTTAAGTGGACGGTGTGAAAAATAGATATAAAATGGATATATGTTCGGCAAGGGGTGAGGAAAAAACCCCAAACTATATACAATAAAGTGATAAAAGTTGAGGGGCAGGCCAGGGGGAATGTGGATACGCTGTGCATCCTGTCTATTCAGATGCATTAGAGAATCATATCAACCCACCATCGGCTGAGAGTGAGAGTGTCCTGTAATGCATATATATACAGTTTATGATATATGACATATCTGTTTATCACTGTGGAGTAGTGCTGGACGCCGTGTTAAAGAATAGGTTTTTAGTTTTTCAACCCAGGCCTTATTAATAGCTTTGTTCCCATCTACACCTCTATGTTTACTATTGAGGAACTTACCACTCTGCCGCAGCTGCTCCCTGCGCTTCACTGCAGTCCAATGGGGCAAACGTTCAAGTTAAGGGATTGTTAAGGTTTCTAAATGATTAAAATATTGGTTCCCATTGTTTATAACTGTACCACTACTTTGAATACTATCGAGAGACTTACCACTCTGCTGCAGCTTCTTCCCGTGCTTCAATGCAGTCCTATGGGGAAAATGTTCAACCAGTAAAGGATTATTAAGGTTGTTCAATTGTTAAAACGTTGCTTTACATCATGTATAAACATTAAATTTCAATGTTTTTACTTTTGAGAAACTTACCACTCTGCTGCAGCGTCTCTAAACTGCAATTGGGCAAATGTTTAAACCTTAAAAAAAATGAAAAATGACATCTCCTTTTGGAGAATGGGAAACTCACATTATAGTCACACAGGCTTTACTGTATTTGTATATTAAAAACGGTTGCAAACTGTGCATTTTATCAGGTTTTCCAGGGTTTTATTGACTCCACTGCACTGCTGCAAATCCACTGTTTTGGCTACATTCATGCTGATGTAAGAGACTAGAAACAGGAAGTTGCCTCGCTTCCTCCTGGCGACCTGCCGCACCTGTAGCCTCTCTGTCAGTAGCAAAAAGTGCTTCAAATAATATGTTTTCCCCCTTTTTAAAGAGCCTTTGACCTTTTGTTTTAAGTCCCAGTGAGAAGCTGCAGCAGAGTGGTAAATTACGGGAAGCGGAGTTGGACGGTTGTAAATGATGGAAACAACCTTTCAATAATTTTGATAATCATAAAATCCCTCATATTCGTTGACTCTATTCTCCTCTCCTCTCGCCGACCAGGAAAACAAAACGCCATTGGATTGGCGACGCCTCCACCCACAGGGACTCAGGATTCAGGCCTGTGTGCGTATTACACCCTGGTGAATATCTGAGCAGTTTACCAAATGACTCAGTGTCGTTTATCCAGACGCCCCAATAAAAGCAAACATGCTCCTGCTGTCGGCTCTGACAGCTCACGGCTCCTTACATCCCATCATTAGTCACTTTTAACGCCTTTAATGTTAATATTATTATGACCAGTGAGTCACCGGCTCTGCAAATGTAAATATTCTCCCCTGCTTCAGGCCAGGGATTGTCAATGTTTCTTTTATTTCTATTTTTTTAGCAGCGTCCCTTTGACGGACCGAGCTGGGGATGAGGACCCCTCCCAAACAAACAACAGCAAAAGAAGTACAAACTGTATCTGCCTGTAGTAAAATGCTGGGCTTTACCATTTAACCCAAACCTTGCTCCAAAAAGTAAAAAAAACTCACAAGTAAAATGCACCGTAATTACCTCACTAATTACGGTGCATTTTTGTTGAGTTTCTATATTTATATATAAAATGTATTTATTCATCTGAATTAATTGTTTTTTGTTTTTGTTTTTTTAACAAAGTAAAAATACAAACCAAAAATGGATCATCAAAATGAATGAATATATCTAATCAATGTATCAAAATGATAATATAGAATTTTGAATTAATCGGAATTCATTTGAGGACCCATACGGGGCCGTGGACCTCAGTTTGGGAACCCCCCTGCTTGAGGTCACTTGATGCAGGCAGTTGGTACTAAACACCTGAGTCACATTTCTCCATTTAGTTCATTTCGTTCGGTCCGTTCCTTCATATAAAGGATGAGTAATAATGAAAGAGGCTGGAAGACAGGACGGGACCACGACCAGGACCAGCATCTTTTCCCAGTTTTGGGGGACGTGCGAGAACGGGAGCGGGTTATGTCGTGGTCTGATCAAGTACATAATGTATGTACTCAGGGCTTTTTTCGAGATTCATTGAATAATATTTGTTTTTTCATGTCCGGTACGGGCGGCCATGTTTCAATGAAACATCTTTCTCTCCCCCCCCCCCCCCTCTCTCTCTCTCTCTCTCTCTCTCTCCCCCCCAATCGCTCTCGCTCTCCCTTTCTTTTTCTCTCTCTCTCTTACTCTCTCTCGCTCTCTTTCTCTCTCTCTCTCTCTCTCTCTCTCTTACTCGCTCCCTCTTTCTCTTTCCCTCTCTCTCTCTTACTCTCTCTTACTCTCTCTCTCTCTCTTACTCTCTCGCTCCCTCTTTCTCTTTCTCTCTCTCTCTCTTACTCTCTCTCTCCCTCTTTCTCTTTCTCTCTCTCTCTCTCTCTCTCTTACTCTCTCTCTCCCTCTTTCTCTTTCTCTCTCTCTCTCTTACTCTCTCTCTCCCTCTTTCTCTTTCTCTCTCTCTCTCTCTCTCTCTTACTCTCTCTCTCCCTCTTTCTCTTTCTCTCTCTCTCGTACTCTCTCTCTCCCTCTTTCTCTTTCTCTCTCTCTCTCTCTCTCTCTTACTCTCTCTCTCCCTCTTTCTCTTTCTCTCTCTCTCTCTCTCTCTTACTCTCTCTCTCTCTCTTACTCTCTCTCTCCCTCTTTCTCTTTCTCTCTCTCTCTCTCTTACTCGCTCCCTCTTTCTCTTTCTCTCTCTCTCTCTTACTCTCTCCCTCTTTCTCTCTCTCTCTCTCTCTCTTACTCTCTCTCTCTCTCTTACTCTCTCTCTCCCTCTTTCTCTTTCTCTCTCTCTCGTACTCTCTTTCTCTCTCGCGCGCGCTCTCTCGTTCGCTCTCTCGCCCGTTCTTGTTTATTTTCCTTTATTCTGGTTCATTGTTCTTATTTAACCTACTTCTGCCTCAGGAAATAAAGCGAATCGTCTTTTTTAATTGGCTTTCTTTGATTTTCATTTCTAAAAATGTTTTTACTTTTTTTAATCCCTCTCTTCTCTGTTTTTTTCCGGTCAGTTTCATTATTCTCAATGTACGACGTTCAATGAGCGTCTCATTAAATCCCCGAAATGTTAACAAGCGAAGGCCCGAAAAGGCGACAGAATCATTTTGGGCTTTTTTTTTCACGTTGATTGTGACTTTTTTTTTTGTTTTGTTTTCACTGTGATTTCCACACAAAAAAAATAAATCTGCTCTCTTTCCTGTTTTGTTCTGAAGAAACATCGGACAGAAATGACCGTTTTGCAAAAAAAACTGACAAAAAAAACCAAAACAAAAAAGCCAGAAAAGAACGCGAGAAAAATACAGTTGAAAAAGTCACCGCCCGCCCCCGCCTTTTCCGAATGAGCAGTCGTCACGGCGATTGCTCGTCGTTGCCGTGGAAATGGTGGCGTATCCCCTCCGCCTCCAAGCCCCGGCGGCGGCTCGACCTTTGACCCTTGGCCGCCGACCCGGCTAATTGGGGGACATTTTGGAGCTGATGAAACGCCACAGCCACAGCGATAACCCGTTAATTAACCCCGGAAAACACAGTGTCAGAGGCAGAGTTATCCACACCATCGGGTGAAAGTTGTTTTTTTGACTTTGTGTCGAAAAGTCAACACCGACTTTGAGTGCCAAACAAAGAGCGATTTTAATTAATCTTTTATTTTTTTTGGGGGGGGGTGGGTGGCATTAAGGTGTTATGGCGTCTGAGCTGACAGAGTGTGATTACGGTTTTATACACCTTTATTTCTTCGTCTGCAGCCGCAGCGAGGCTGAAAGTGCAGCGTTTTAGGAAAAGATAACAGGTCTGAAAATAACCCGAGATGGCGGCTGGGTGAGCCGGAGGTCTCGGACGGGGAGGCGTCGTTTCGTGATTTTGTTTCACCCCCCCCCCGACGTTTCCGTCAAAATCCGCGAGGTTCCACCTGGACCCGGCTTGGATTCCGTGGTTCAGTTTTTGGAGTGATGAACTGCAGATTGCGGCATTGTCTTAAACCGCTGGTGGAAATGAACATCAGACATGCGAGCGTATAACATTTGGGGAAGAATCAGAAAATCGTAATGTTAAAAATTATTATAATTTATTTATATGACGACAATTCTTTATCACCTTATGTGAGTTATTTATAAGATAAGACAACACTTCCTGTTTTTTTTCCGCATGTCTGCCGGAGGAGCCGAAACCTCGGCCAATCACGTTAATCGTGTTAAACGTTTAGTCTGGAGTAGATTCCATGTTGAGATGTTCTCTGGTCCCCCCCCCTCCTGGCTCCTCCACGGGCCAGGGCGGGGCTCCGTAGCCAAACCCCCCCGTGCGGTCAAACTGACCGCACGGTTCTATTTTGTTTGGGCGTCCGTGGCGTGAGTTCACCGTCTCCCTGACGACGCCTTTCACTCCGGGTGTTTATTCTCAAGACAGCGTTTAACCCCAAAGCTCTGGGCCGTGAAGCTGAGTTTATTTCACCATCCTGATCCGGTGTTTATTTGGTGTTAGAGGGAGGGGCCACGCCGAGTATGACCGCTAGGCGTCATCGGGTCGCGATTCGGCCACGTCCAAAAAAATCCGGACCGCAAAAAAGGTGAGAAACAGTTTAACGCTGTGACTCCACATTTCAGTCCGACGTCGTTCGGCCTTTTTCGAATAGTTTCAGCAATGACTTTCTCACATGAATAATGTGTTTGGAAACAAATCACCAAATTCACTTTACAAGGACTTTATTTAACCTAGAAACCACTCCAACCTCCAGTAGAATATACAAGGTCCACATTCAAGTGAATTATTAATAATCATTCATCAATAACTTATTTAGAGATATTGGGTTTCGGGGTGAGATGGGTAGTCCTTTCTGTGGCTGTTTGTCTATTCCACACCATCCACTGGATCAGTGTTTCTCAAATGGCGGGTACTCGTGCCCCTAGGGGGCGCTTTGGGGTACTGCAGGGGATCTCTGATTTTTTTAATACGTGTTGGGTCCACACCTTTGAGTCCGCCCACTCCGTGAAACAGCAATCGCCGGGTCGGAAAAAAACATTCGGTCCAATGAGCACCGCGGGGGGGACGGACGAACGATCAGCAAATCAGCGCCCTGGGCGGGGCTAGCGCTTTTGGAGGAACGATAGCGGCCGACGATATAGACGCTGCTATGGAGGTTGTTCTAAATCGATTAAAAGTACAAACCCCCTCTTAAAACCCCGATAAAAGCGGTACGTTGGCATGGTCACGCATCAGCGGCGCCTCAAAATGACGTCAGGTTCAGGGGGATACGTCGTTCTCTCGTGGTTTGGTTCGGGGGGGAAATCGAAACCGAAAATGGGTTTGGGTGGAGGCGAGTTGACGATTCCGTCTGATATCGGGGGGGGTGGGGGGGGGTCCTCGGCTGAAAAAAGATACTGGAGGCGGTACATCACCCAAACAAAGTTTGAGAACCACTGCACCGGAAGACCCTGTGACCCTGCAGAAGTAAAAGTTCTTGTAACCGTCTGGGCAGGTTTTCATCCTGCAACAGGAACCAAAACGCATTCCTGCAAACCGCTGGTTTCCCCGGAGTTGTAGGCGCCGTGGATGGCATCAATGTAAGATCATCACACCACCAGAGACGAACAGTGCTACAAAATACTTATCTATAATATTGTTCTGTATATTATGTCATAATTCGTTTTTAGCTCCGGTCAAAACTTGCAGCGCCGTCCCTCAGAGTGCTGCTCGGATGTTTAATGAATGCGGGAGCTGGTGTCACGTTGTGTCATGTTTATGTAATCCAGACATTTATATTCATTATGTTGTTTGTGTCACGGCATTTTGAATTTTTTTACGTAATGAGTGAGTCATCCCGTCGAAAAAAATAATAAAACGAGCCGTCTGTGCTGAGACCCGGCGCAGCAGCACTGGAGGAAGCCCCGACGGCCTGTGTTGGCATCCAGACCTTGGTTTCTTTGAGATGAGGTAGAACTCATTAATGCCCGATCAATAATGCCTTATTGATGACGACAAAACGAAAAAAAAAGATGCAGGATGCCTCGGACGAGCTGGATATAAAGTCAAGTGTGTGGACACGGAGGTATAGGTTTAAAGCAAGCGTACAGAGCCGGGCGCGGTTTTCGAGAACTGAAGCCGCGATAATGTCCTTCTGATGGACGTGTCCAGAACAACCTTTTACGCCGCCCACTCCAATTTCCAAGGCTATTTACTGAATAGTACATACATTGTAACGGGATACGGATTTGAAATGATTTTTATAGCCTAGTTTAACAGCTTCTGCCGAGAAAAATAGTTCCCCAGCAACCTAATTAACGCTGCAGCCACACAGCAAGCTATTCATCCGACAACAAAAATAGGTTTCCCTACATATATTTCCGGTTATTAACTTTAAAAAGGGCATTTACGTAAAACCTCATAATGATTCATGCTGAGTGGGATTTTGATATCGATGTCCGCGTTCATCTCTTCGTGTCTTCCATCGTAGTTCACGTGTAGCGTCGCAAGATGGCGGCGCTCGCTAATTTTGGAACGAGCACGTAGGCGGAGTGATACGTGGAAGTTGAGGCCAGAGACAAGTGGTTGCCCCTGGCGACGGTCGTTATTAACAGATCCGATTCAGAAATGTAATCGGAATTCAGAAATAACTGACCGCTGATTGCCCCTATCGACCAATCAGAGTCCAGTATTCCGCAGAGCCATTGCAGCGTAGTGAACAATGATAACCAAAGGGGGTGTGGTCACATCTGGGGTTGAGATGTTGATTGACAGTTCAGCGGTGGTGAGGTGTGTGGGTGTACGCCTGGGGTTACCGTGGAAACGAGCAAGGCGGCCGCCATGTTCCTTGGCTTCAAAGCGGGGTTGAGTGAATGCCGTGGTTGCTGTCCGTTTTATGTGCAGTCCACAAAAAATACGTGATCGCCGTTTGTTTGTTCGTTTCCCTCACTTCCCTCTGCCTCCTGTTTCTCTGCTGTATCCTCTTCCAGGAAGTCGGTTGGTACCACTCACACGGTGTGAACACAGAGGTGTCCGTTGGTCTATTGATCTTCTCTGGATTTCGTCAACACGCTGCTGCAGCTTAAGCATTTTAAACATCTGCACGAGCTGTAGATGCAACCATGCTGTGTGTGTGTGTGTGTGTGTGTGTGTGTGTGTGTGTGTGTGTGTGTGTGTGTGTGTGCGTGTGTGCGTGCGTGTGCCGAGCACTGAAACGGTGATTACTCCTACAATGTCTGAAGGGTGTCGTCTAAAGTTAGGAAGGAACCCTAACCCTGTTTCCATGGTTACGTAGTATTTAAGACATAACTGGCAACAGAAACACACACTCCTGCCTAGATCCCTAGCTAACTACCTCCCCAGAAAACTATCCAACTCCCTAAATACCTATTTACATACCTACCTACCTAGAAACCTACCTAGATATCTACCTACCTACCTACCTATCTAGATACCTATCTAGATACCCACCTACCTATCTAGATACATAACTACATACCTACCTATCTACCTACAGTATCTAGACACCTACCTACTTCCCTAGATGCTTACCTACCTAGATAACTACCTACCTACCTACCTATCTAGATACCTATCTAGATACCCACCTACCTATCTAGATACATAACTACATACCTACCTATCTACCTACAGTATCTAGACACCTACCTACTTCCCTAGATGCTTACCTACCTAGATAACTACCTACCTACCCAGAAACCTATCTAGATACCTACCTACAGTATCTAGATACCTACCTACCTGCATGTACCTACCCACCTACCTATCTAGATACCTACATACCTACCTATCTAGATACCTATCTGAAACCTACCTACCTATCTAGATATGTATCTAGATACCTACCTACCTAGATAACTACCTACCTACCTACAGTATCTAGATATCTACATACCTATCTAGATACCTACCTATCGAGATACCTTTCTAGATATACTAACCTAACTATTGAGATACATACCTACATACCTACCTATCTAGATCTCTAGCTACTTAGATACCTATCTAGATACAAACCTACCAACCTAGATACCTATCTAGATACCTACTGCCTAACTATCTAGATCCCTAGCTAGATATACTTACCGACCTATCTAGATACCTACTTACATACCTACCTACCTACAGTATCTAGATATCTGCCTACCTATCCAGATACCTACCTACCTATCTAGATACCCACCTACCTATCTAGATACCTACATACATACCTATCTAGATACCATTCTACCTACCTACCTACACCAGGAGGTGTAGCAGCAGAGCCCGCAGGATCATGAAGGATCCTCACCACCCCAACAACAGACTGTTCCAGCTGCTGCTGTCAGGCAAGCGCCTCCGCAGTCACACAGCGAGAACAGAGAGACTGAGACGGAGTTTCTTCCCTCAAGCCAAAAGAACTGTCAACGCTGACCTCACCAGGGGTCCTCACTGAGCCACACACATAGGCTCCACCACCTTACTGTACTGTATGTAGCATACTGTACTGCATACTGTGTCACCGTTCTGGGTTGTTCGGTGTTACCGTATTGCTGCGTCGTACTGTTGTATGCCGTGTTGTATATCTCACAAACACTACCTCACTTCATTCACAAGCCACTTTAATGCACATATCTGTATATACATAAATAGCCTATCCCATATACATAAGTCTATCCCATATACATAAGTCTACCTATCTAGATACTTACCTACAGTATCTA
>NC_137196.1:26890986-26918486 GCF_960531495.2 Zeus faber | reverse complement strand
AAAATGCTGTTAAAGAGCCTCTAAGCACGGAGATTTTTTCCATTTTTCCCAGCCTCCTCTTATTTTTTATTTTTTTATTGTTATTAGAAAATGGGCGTGGTTCCGTTTAATGGCTGTGGCCAGAGCCATTTGAACTGGTGTTCACTCTGGAATTGCTCACTCTCTTTTTTCTCGGCTTATACTCGACTCAACAATTAATTTGACTCTTGTTTAAATAGTTGATTAGGCGTTACTCTGAGCAGTGGGGGCGGAGCCTAAGAATTCCAACCAAGCAGGGAATTATTACATTATGCATTTTAAGGATCAGTTATTACTTAATCATAATATGGTTTTTACTGTTAAATAAAAGCCTTTTCAAAAAAAAAAATGATTGTGTGTGTCGATGAAGCTGTTCAACATTCCCTCAAAACACAAGAACAATGCAGAGATTGCCCCATTCACCAGGGAGTCAAGTCCCAATTCACCAGTGTGTCAAGGAGCCATGTGGAAGTAGCCATGTGGCTCTGTTGGTCCTCCAAACATTTGCATTCTGGGAGCTGGCTGAATGAAGCCAAGTGTGGGGAAAACTTTGAGGGTGATTATCTCAGAGTCACAGTTTGCCACACCCCCATCATTTGCACAAGGGACGCCTCGTTTTGAAGCTCTGATTCTTCACTTTCAAATGAGGCGAAAGAAAAGTCAAGACCCACCAAATGTACCTGAAGTTCCCATCAACCCTGATATTCCTGATTTTACAGTTCACATATAACATCAAACATGTGACATCACATATTTCCCGTCTCCATCCTTTTCCAAAAAAACAAGATTCTGTGTGAAATTCGGGCATGCATATAGATATACTGTATATATATATTTTTTTTTCTCCGTGTGATAGAAACTGCCAGGTTTGATTAAGGGGAAATCGTGGTGGCATTTGCAGAAATGCCATGTCCTGTATCCGATACGCCCAAATGCTATTTCCTACAAGCGTCTCTTCGCCCCGTCCGTCCCGGAGCCGTCGATGACAGGGATGGACTTGAAAAAAAGTCCCGCCCTCGCTAACAAGGCAATCTGCTTGTCTCATTCAACCCGTGTCAAAAGTTCTGAAGCGCCTCTTTCCTGTTTCGTCCTCGTTATTCCTCCCTCACCCTCCTCACCTTCCGTGTTTTTTTTGTTTGCGGCAACTGCCGGACCGCAGCGTGTCAGAAAAAAAAAACCTTGAAATGTCAGTTCCCTTCCTCCTTCTCGCTTCTTCAATCCTGGGAGACGTTTTTTTTTTTTGTTTTTTTTTTTCTTTTCTTATGTTGGTTTTCAATTAATTTATGCTGACAATTTAGACGCGTTTGGACTCAAAAAGAAGCGCGTTTTTGATGAAACGCGCTCGTTCCGAAAAGCTTTAAAAAACGCCGAATATCAAACACAGAAATGTCGACTTTCCATCAGCGACCGAGATGAGAAGGAAATATATTTAGAAAATCCAGGAAGACGGCGCTGTTTCCGGGGAAGATTTGAAACTATTACAGAGTCGGCGTCCGGCGCTGGGACGTTTACAGAAGAAATGTTTACGTTCATAAACCCTTTTTACCCGAACCTCACTCGTTCCAAACTTTTCCTCTCAGTGTTGCATCCGGGAGGTGAAAGTGGAGCCAGTTTGATGTTTTCTTTTATTCTGAGGCATGGCTGCCGGGTACGTACTTCCTCTGTGATGATGTCAGTGTGTTCCATACGTACGTCAAGTCTCGAGCCTTTAGAAAAGACAACGCCGATGCAGACGAGCAGCGCTTGATCCTGATACTGACGCTGCTGCTCTGAGCGTAGGACACTTCTGTGTTTGTTGAATAGATTTGGGAACTGTTTTCTTCCTGAATGGATTCGGAACATGTTTTCTTCCCGAGCAGACGTAGGGACAGTTTTCTGTAAGGTTCCTTCCCGAATCGATTTGGAAAAGTTTTTTTTTCCTTGAATTGATTTAGGAACAGTTTTATTGGAACAGTTTTCTTTGGTAGTAGATTTAGGAACAGTTTTCTGTAAGTTGACTTCCTGAACAGATTTGGAACCGTTGTCTTTCTGAGTAGATAAAGGTACAGTGCTTTGTAAGTTTCCTTCCTGGATGGGTTGGAACAGATATTTTCCCGGAGTAGATTTAGGAACAGTGTCCTTGGAACTGTATTCTTCTTGATTAGATTTATAAAAAGGCTTCTCCCAGAATACAGCTGAACTGGATTTGGGAACCACTTTCTTGTACATGCATTACTTTCTCAGTCGATTAAACATGTCAGTCTGCTCAGGTCAGTGGTTCAACTGAGTGGGTCAAATGAACATCCTCGTTCAAGGAACCGTCGTCCCGTCGGGGGCTCAGTCTTTTCATCTTTTCAACGGTTCAAATCATGCATTTAGAGTAAAATACCTAATGTTGTCCTGTCACCTTATTCCCTCTGTAAAAAGGATTTTTTTTTTTTTTTTTATTGCCAGAAACGCGCTTGTTTTGAAGCCGCATCTCTCCTTCATTTCGCTGCCGCTCTCTGGAATACCCGATTCTGATTGGCCAACAGCGGCAATCGGTGGTGAGTTATTTCTCAATAATGACCGCCGATCTGTTTCTGTTGAAAACGACCATTGTCACGGGCAAAACTCTTCTCCTAAATGAAGGTTCCCTTATTATTCTTTTCTGTCGGGTGGATAGCGTTGTTGCGGTAAAGGTCTCGCAAAGTCAAGATAAAACAATTGGTTTTACACTTTGCTGTTGTGCAGGTTTGTCACCCCCTGATGAAGACCCTGATCCTGCTGTTTAAAGCTCCGTTGAGCAGTTTATATTTGGATAGAGGCTCTTTGTGCGACATTGTCGTGGCTTAAACGTCCTTTGCGGTCGTTCTGGAGCCAGGTGCTGAGGCTCACTGGGTCGGAGGAAGAAAAACACCCTGGAAAAGAAACCTTTGCTAATTAGGGCTGGACGTGCTTTTGGCCACGCTTTACACAACCCCCACCGTCAAGGTGCGTCTCCCTGGAAATCCCTGCCTCATTAAAACATTCTTTGGATATTTTTTATCCTTTCTTATTTTGGAGGGGGTCCCAAGCCGTGGTTTCTAAAATGAACCGTGCTGAAAGAAAGAAAGAAAGAAAGAAAGAAAGAAAGAAAGAAAGAAAGAAAGAAAATAACACTTTATTAATCCTCAGGGGGGATTAAGAAAGATAGAAAGAAAGAAAGAGAGAAAGAAAGAACGAAAGAAAGAAATACCAGATGAATGTGAGATGAAGTGGGAGTCAAATGAAATGAAAGAGGGATGGAATGGGAGAAGTGATTTAAAAGAGGGATGAAATTAAATGAAGAGGGATGAAATGGAAAAAAAATGATAGAAAGGAGGGAGGATAGATGCAGCGAGGAGAGGAAGCGGAGACAACGTAAAGGAGATAGGGGGAAATGAAGACAGATAGAGAGAGAGAGCGCGAGCGATGGAGAGACTCGGCGGAGGGGTGACTTGGAGCTAATGAATCGTTGGAGGAAGGCACTGACAGATGGCCGGCTCCTCTTCCTCCCTTGACACAACAAGAGGAAGAGGAGGAGGATGAAGAGCAAGATGAAGACATTACTTCCTCCCCCTGACGGCTCAGTGTGGGGAAGGCTCTGATCAGCTGCTGGATAAACACCACGTCCCCCAAACAACCGATAACACACCTAGAAACACACCTAAAAACACACATGGAAACACCCAAAATACACACCTAGAAACATGCCTAGAAACACATATGGAAACACCCAAATTTCACGCCCAGAATCACTCCTAGAAACACCTGGAAACACACCCAGGAACAACTACAAACACACCTAAAAACACACCTAGAAAGATCTAGAAATACACCATGAAACATATAGAAACACACCTACAAACACCTACAAACACATAAAAACACCTAGAAACATATAGAAACACACCTACAAACACCTAGAAACACATACAAGCACCTCGATACATGTACAAACACACCTAGAAATGCATCAAAACATCTATAAACACACCTACAAACATCTGGAAACACACCTACAAACACACTTAGAGCACCTAGAAAGACACCAAGAAACACCTCCAACACACCTACAAACACACCTCCAAACACAGCTAGAAATACCGAGAAACACACCTAGAAACAAACTTACAAACACCTAGAAACACACTTAGAAACACACCTTGAAATACTCCTAGAAACACATCTACAAACACACCTACAAACACACCTACAAACACTTAGAAACACACCTCCAAACACAGCTAGAAATACAGAGAAAAGCACCAAGAAACCAACTTACAAACACCTAGAAACACACTTAGAAACACTTAGAAACCCACCTAGAAACCCTTAGAAATACCTAGAAACACCTAGAAACACACTTAGAAACACTTAGAAACCCACCTAGAAACCCTTAGAAATACCTAGAAACACCTAGAAACACACTTAGAAACACTTAGAAACCCACCTAGAAACCCTTAGAAATACCTAGAAACACCTAGAAACACACTTCGAAACACTTGAAAACACACCTAGAAACACCTAGAGACACACCTAGAAAAACACTTAGAAACCCACCTAGAAATCATAAGAAACACCTAGAAACACTTAGAAACACACCTAGAAACACCTAGAGACACACCTCTAAACATTTAGAAACACACCTAGAAACACCTTGAGACACACATAGGAACACTTGGAAACACACCTAGAAACACCTAGAGACACACCTAGAAATGTTTAGAAACACACCTAGAAACACCTAGGAACACTTGGAAACACATCTAGAAACACACTTTGATACCCACCTAGAAACCCTTAGAAATACCTAGAAACACTTAGAAACACACCTAGAAACACCTAGAGACACACCTCTAAACATTTAGAAACACACCTAGAAACACCTTGAGACACACATAGGAACACTTGGAAACACACCTAGAAACACCCAGAGACACACCTAGAAATGTTTAGAAACACACCTAGAAACACCTAGGAACACTTGGAAACACATCTAGAAACACACTTGGAAACCCACCTAGAAACCCTTAGAAATACCTAGAAACACTTAGAAACACACCTAGAAACACCTAGAGAAACACCTAGAGAATCACCGAGGAACACTTAGAAATACCTAGAAACACTTATAAACACACCTAGAAACACCTAGAGAAACACCGAGGAACACTTAGAAACACACCTAGAAACAGTTAGAAACACCTAGAAACAAACCTAGAAACACACTTAGAAACATACCTAGAAACACATACTGTTGCAACACACCTAGAATCACATAGAAACACACCAAGAAACACACTGAGAAACACGCCTAGAAACACATAGAAACACATAGAAACACACATACCATAGAAACACACCTAGAAACACACCTAGAAACACACATACTATAGAAACACACCTAGAAACACACCTAGAAACACATAGAAACACACATACTATAGAAACACTTAGAAACGCCTAGAAACAAACCTAGAAACAAACCGAGAAACACACCTAGAAACACACTTAGAAACATACCGAGAAACACACAGAAACACACCTACTGTAGCACACCTAGAAACACCTAGAAACATACCTAGTAACATATAGAAACACACCTAGAAACACCTAGAAACATACCTAGTAACATATAGAAACACACCTAGAAACCCACCTAGAAACACATAGAAACACACATACTATAGAAATACACTTAGAAACACAACTAGTCACACATAGAAACACACCTAGAAACACATAGAAACACATCTCGAAACACATAGAAACACCTTAGAAACACATAGAAACACACATGCTATAGTAACACACCTAGAATCACATAGAAACACCTAGAAACACATAGAAACACACATGGAAACACATAGAAACACACCTAGAAACACATAGAAACACCTTAGAAACACATAGAAACACACATGCTATAGTAACACACCTAGAATCACATAGAAACACCTAGAAACACATAGAAACACACATGGAAACACATAGAAACACACCTAGAAACACATAGAAACACCTTAGAAACACATAGAAACACACATGCTATAGTAACACACCTAGAATCACATAGAAACACCTAGAAACACATAGAAACACACATGGAAACACATAGAAACACACATACTATAGAAGCACACCTAGAATCACATAGAAAAACCTAGAAACACATAGAAACACACTTAGAAACACATAGAAACACACATACTATAGAAACACACCCAGAATCACATAGAAACACATAGAAACACACCTGCATTCAAAAGTGGCCCAAATCCGATTTTTTTGCTCATATGTGCCTCAGATCATTTTTTTTTCATGACAGTGTGAACAACACATATCGCAACACACAGTCTTACAAAACACACTCAGAACCAAACTTCAAAATACTCTGAAGAACACACTTAAAATGACATGTAATAATGCATTAAAAAACACTCCTCAAAATACATTTAGAAACACACTTAAAAATAGATGTTATAAATGCACTTAAAACACACTAAGTATGACACGTAAGAACATACTTAGAAACGCACTTAGCATCACACTCACACAAAAAATAAATAAAAAAATAACCTCTTAAAATCCCCACCTCCATTAAGACTGAAAGAGCGTTTCAATTCTTGGGCGTTGCCCGCTCTTTGCGTTTTTGTTTTTTTTTTTGCCGGGAAAGATGCGGCGGACCCCGCCACCAACGCCGTAAACGCCGTACACAAGAGCACATGCAGAATGCAAAGACGTCGACAAGCCGTTTCTTATAAAGTGCAGTCATGGATTACCACTTTGCAAAAAAAATATTTGAACTGACGCTTGTAGCGACTTTGACGATCAGGTGGGAGTTGTATCCGCGCTGTGATCAATAAACAGGCGCAGAGGAACCAATTCCCAATAACTCAACCAACGCTGAATGTATTTCTCTCCGTCTCCCTCTCTCTCTCTCTCTCTCACTCTACACCTCTCTTTATAACAGACGGGCCATGTCTGTGTTTGCTTTCTCTTTATATCTCTCCACACACACACACACACACACACACACACACACACACACACAGACCAATAGATTCCCTCTTCGCTGTGAATCACACTGAATTTCATCCTGGCTTTGCTGTCGCCGCCAAGATGCTTTTTATATACAATTTGCTTTTCGATGGATATAGGAGCTCCGCGCCGCACCTCACCACCCCGTGTTTCAAGGTACAAGCTGCATCTGGCTTCCAGCGCGCGCGCGCGCACACACACACACACACACACACACACACACACACGCACAGCAGTACCACACAGCAGGATCTGAGAGGATTTGCTCCTGGCTTCGTTTTTTTATTTTGAAGCGCTCGCGTTTATTGCATTTTTCAGGTTTAGGGCTTTAGAGTGTGTGAAACTGTAGGCGTGCATATTTACACTATCACACACAGACACACACACACACACACACAGACACACACACACACACACACACACACACACTGAACCAAGCCGAGATACAAGTACAGGTACTTCTCATTTAACAACCTACCTGTTTAACCACCGTTGGGACTTACGACCAGCTCTCTGACCAGTCTGTGTTGTACACTGAGTACAATACCAAGCATCTCATCTCATCACCCTTTATATACTATACACTATATATATTATATATACTATATACTACCATATATACACTATATACACTATATAGTATATATACCAACCACGCCCCCTTACCGTGAAATAACACGGGTCCTCGCTTATCGACCTGGTCCTTGGAAGGGAACTCGGTCTGATAGTTAGAAGTACTGCGGCTTGTCACTAATTCATTCATATCACCTCCCCCCCTCCCCAATAAACCAGGTTTCCTTCAAAAAACGACCCCCCCCCCTTGCACACACACACACACACACACACACACACACACACACACACACACAGACCGAGCCAAGCCAGCACACAAGTAAGCAATTTGCATACACACACTCCCACAGAATTGTTTCACGAGTCCCATGTGGTTCTCACTGCTCTCATTTCCCCCCGCTCACACACCTACACACACACACACACACGTACACACACCTACACACACCGAACACACACACACACACACACACACACACACACACACACACACACACCTGTCATGCAGGTTTCCATGTCGTGGCCCTCTCATCTGATAACTTGTTGTGGTAATAGGATGCTTGTACCAGCCGCTGCTTCTGGAGCTTCCTGTGATCTGTTCTGCACACAACGTGCGTTTGTGCTTGTGGGCTCGTCTGCACGGGGCTCCAGCACCACCTGCTGGCGGAGGGAGGACGTCCGGCTCGGGGGGATGTGTGTGTGTGTGTGTGTGTGTGTGTGTGTGTGTGTGTCGGGGAGGGGGGTGTGTGCCCTTGTGTTGTGTTGTGGTAGAACCCTGCAGCGGTGGGAGTGGGGAGTTTTGGTTTTTGTTTTTTTGTTTTTTTAAGGGGACGTGAAAAGATGAAAAGCCTCCGATCAGCGAGACGAGCGAGGTGCAGACGGGGCCGGGTCCGGGCGGGGAGCTGACTGGAGGGTGGAGCGTGGGCTGAGAGCTGGGTGGAGGGGAGGTCACTTCCAATACACTCCCCTGGTGGTCCACAGGGATATTATTTATATACTTTATCATTCTCTTTATTTGTATTTATTTCTTATATCGCGTGATGGACTCTCCCACGCCCACACAGGGGTGGTGTTTTTTTACTTTTACAGAAATCCTTGTTTTGATTTTTTTTTTTTACTTTATAGATTTATTTTTGGGCGGTTTGTTTTGCACTTATTTAAAGGTGTGAACCAGTGTTATTTAGTTCCTTGTTTAATAGCATTTATAATTGTTTTTGTTTCTTTCACCCCTCTTGTGTCTATTTTGGTTTGTCCCTGTCTCTATCTCCTGTATATATTGATATTGATCTATATTATAATATTATACGCCCGCATGCCTCTCTCTTTCATGGAGACAGACACAGACACTCGTGAACACTCTACACTTTGTGTGTGTGTGTGTGTGTGTGTGCAATTTTTAAAAGCGGTTGCCAAGTTTACCAACCATCAATCAGTTTTTGGTTGCCTGTACTGAATAAATGGTTGCGGAATTTCAATAATTCCTCCGGTTTTGTATTGTCTTTCGTCATTTTGAGCGATAATGATTCCTCCATGATTCTCACCCATTTTTCAATACTAAGACAAATTACTATTATTATTATTTTTTTTTCTTAGGTTTCCTTTTTTACAGTTTGTCTTTAACTTTTCTTTAAACTGTGTCAACAGTTCGGATGTTCCGGTCCGTTCGTTTCCAGTGTCTCAACGTACGGGGCTGATGCAGACGGCACTTGGTTTTTTTGCAACATACGACAAGTGGTTCACAAACGGTGGCAACAAGATGGTTGACGATCGTCCAGATCTGGTTGCCCGGGCAACTGTCATTGTCGAGCCCCGGTGTGTGTGTGTGTGTGTGCGCGCGTGTGCGTGCGTGCGCGTGTTTAGGGTTTAAGTGATGCGGATGAGCAGGCGCTAGTGTGTCTGTCGTCGCAGCGCGTGGGAGGGGAAGACAAGCGGACGGACGGACGGACGGACGGACAGACGGACGGACGGGCGCCGCGGAGCACTCTATACAGGATCTACACAATATTTATGTTTGGAGTTTCGTTCGAGCGGCTCTGAGCTCCATCTGCCGCGGAGCCACAGAGATGATGAGTCGCTCAATTCCACACAACACCGGGGTCAAGGCTTCAGATCCCCTGCAACACAAATTCACACACACACACACACACACACACACACACACGCACACGCACGCACACACACACACACACACACACACACATACACATACACACAGCCTACATGTACAGTGGTTAGTATAGTTATTATATCGTTATTGGGGAATAGATGGAATAGTTATAACAATACCAATGGTAAGCAAAGTGTACACACATACACACACACACACACACACAAACACACACAGCCTACATGTACAGTACTTAGTATAGTTATTATATAGTTATTGGGGAATAGTGTCCATTTTTTAATGTAGATGTTGTGTTTCTAATAACTTTATGTCTCTGACGCACACACACACACACACACACACACACACAGCCTACATGTACAGCAGCTGGTGGAGTTGTTATGAGTGAATGGATGGAGTAGTTGCAATAACACTTAAAGTAATAGAAGTAGTTGATATCTTTCAGTGTAGGGGTCGTGTCTCTTCCGCTCGACGTCGGACTAAGTGGGTTTTCCTTTCATTTATTTGCACGTAAATAAAACAACCCATTAGGATGATAAGGTCATGAGGAGCAGCGGGAGGCGGGGCAGCGAGGTGGAGGTGGAGGTTCTTTATGTTCTTGTCGACATCAATCATGTCGTGGTTTTCCTTTGTGAGGCGCTTGGTGGACGTCCACCCTGAATGAGACCTCACGACGCGACTCCATCTCCGTGTACTTTGACATTCCGTGGACGGCGAGGACCCGCCGGCGCCGAACGATCCCAAGGTCTCGGATCCGCCAGCGACGACCCCTGACGCCGCCGACACTCTCCGAGACAAGTGGAAAACGTGGGAGGTGGATCGGGGGGGAGGTGAAGAGGAATCCAGAGGCGAGGGGGCAAGTGGACTGACCTAGATTTCCCAGAATTCCCTCCAACAAAGGCAGAGGGACACATAGCCGAGTCGGTTCTTCATGAGCAAGAAGCAAGTGGACGGACGTCCTTCCCGGGAACCAAAACCAAATGTAAGCTTTGTCTCCAGCTCCCAGAATGCCCGGTCTCCGGTCCTGGTTCTGCTCAGGATGAGGGTCCAGCTGCAGAGGGCGCGACGGCCTTTCTCCGCTTCATTTCTCTGTCCGGTGCCGTGATGACGCTGCGACAGGAAGCAGCTGATGATGGTGATGAGGAGGAGGAGGAGGAGGCAGACGGGAGCGACGACTCGGAACGGAGGCGCTTCGACACGGGACAAGGACCCGTTTGGTCCCCAGCACACACACACACACACACACACACGGATACACACGTTTATACACACAAACACACACACACTAATACATACACACACATATTTTTTTTCTGTATCAATTTCCTTTGTTCTCTCTTTAAATATTTCACACTCCCAACTGGTAACTATCAGTCACATACGCACACACACACACACACACACACACACACACACACACACACACACTGTGGTCATTTCAGGTTTATTTATATCGCCCTTAATCACTGTACAGTCTCACAAACCTTCGGCTTCATAAATCCACATTTCACATAGAAATCAACGGCCTCCCCTAAACTCATCCCTCCTCCAGGCAAGGAAAAACTTTTGGGGAGATAAAGAAGAAAGCTTGAGAAGGGAGCGGGAGAAGGAATCACTCCTGGATGACCAGGCTGCAGTGAATGACGAGTGGGCAACATCATAGGCGGCGATTTGTTTTCCTGCCGGTGGTGGGGCGCGCGGGGACCAGGGGCAGTCCAAGTGATTTGGAGGCCCCAGGCAAAACCTGTTTGAGGCCCTTTCTCCACCTCGCCAAACACAATCATGCAGTGGCGTAGGTTTCGTGTAAACATTGTGTTGAACGAATTTGCGCCTTTTCTGCATCAATTCATGGTGGAAATGTCTTTATTGATCTAAAGGAAAACACACAATTCAGGCACCAGGCGACAATTCAAAATAGTGTATAATGGAATCTAATGCGGTTAGGCTCTCAGGCATTCTGTACTGCTTTCAAACATTTATTCTCCTGGAGATCAACTTTTCTCATTTAGTATTATCCCACATTTTAGCCTTAATCTGTTAAAACATTGATTAAATCTGTTAGAGAATGAGACCTGCCTGCGTGAGCACGGTGCCAGAGGAGAGGAGGAGACACTGAGCCACTGCTGACTGAGGTCACAACTGTGTGTGTGTGTGTGTGTGTGTGTGTGTGTGTGTGTGTGTGTGTGTGTGTGTGTGTGTGTGTGTGTGTGTGTGTGTGTGTGTGTCTGTGTGTGCGTGTGTGTGTGTGTGTGTGTCTGTGTGTGCGTGTGCGTGTGTGTGCACGTGTGCGTGAGGACGCACAGCGGAGCAAATTGCGCCCCGATCACTCCCTCTCCATGCGTAATGCATAATTTGCGCCCTTATCTCCCTCTCCCTCTGCATTTTACCCGCGGGTGCTCGACCTTCCCCGCGGGTGCTTCCGGACCGGAGCATCCGCGGGATCAGCGCCGATGGCCAACATTAATAAAATAACGTGACAAATCATAGGTTTTGTATTTCTACACAATGCAAAGTTAGAGCTAGTATGAGACAGTATGAGAGTTTAATTACTGGTGCAGAGCGCCGCAGGTGGACGCCTCCAGGGAAGTGGTCCTCATCAGGTCCGATCCAGGTTGGAGTCGGAGCGCTATCCTCCACATCTGGATAGGGTCACGACCGGTCTCTCCCTGGCTCCATGACCACAGCAGCCGCCTCCTTCCGTTCAGAGCAGACTGACACCCCCACCTCTGAGCAAGATGGGGAGGGGGGCACGGTGGGTTAGTATCCAGTATGGTATGTGTTATGTAGGACGAGATGTTAATATCTCTTGATTGCACGCGTGAGACGTCCGTTTTTCTTCCTAACTGCAGGCGTTTAATTCTGTACATGGGAGGGCCAGAGAGCAACAAATCACAATAATCGAAGCGTGATGTTGCAAACGCATGGAATATGGTCTCCGCATGACTCATGGATAGAATGCGCCGTATCTTAGCAATATTGAGAAGATGAAAAAATGCAGTACCGGTAATGCTCTTCATATGCAGTTGAAACGAGAGAGTGTGGTCAAATAAATAGCTCCTTATTTTTTTAGCTGAGTTACTTTGGTTAATAGTACAGCTCTGGAAGTTCAGAGCGGTGTCCTTAAACGGGTGCTTGTGTCTGGCAGGACCAATAGCCAGCATCTCAGAGTTGAGTAGCAAGAAATTACAAGACGTCCACCGTTTAATTTTCAGCAAGACACGCCTCTAGGGTACGATAATTGCACGGGTTAGCTCTAAGGGCGTGTACGGTTGGGTGTCATCAGCATAACAGCGAACGCTAATGTCATTTTGCGTATGATATTTCCAAGTGGCAACATATAGATACTCAACAGCAAAGGGCCGAGTACTGATCCCTGCCGGACCCCACAAGTGACGTTAAAATACTCAGAGGTGACGTTGCCATGAATGACACGGTGTGTCATTAGATGAGATCTAAACCAGGAACGTGACAAACCTCTTATGCCAATGCACGCGTCAAGGTGACCTAGCAGTAGGTTTACGATCAACAGCATCCAAAGCAGCACTGGGGTGGAGTAATTATATCACTGATGAGGTGCTCACTGCTAATAAAAGATCATGAACCGCTTTTGCGAAGGCCGTCTTGGTGGAGTGGGGCGCTCTGAATCCTGACTGAAGCCATTCCAACAAATCACCAGAGGACCATGTGATACCCAGGACATTGATGCTCGGATTTTTTCAAGAATTGTGAAGATGAAGGGCATATTTGAGGCTGGCCTATTGTTGCGAGGGCTCTCAAGGTTGAGGTCGGGTCTTTTACATACATGGCCGTCTTAAAAGCTGTTGGTGTCAGTGCCAGAGGAGAGATGTGAGTTAATGATGTTGAAAATAGACGGCCCTTGAATTGGAAACAGCTCTTTAACGAGCTCGCCAGGGAGCGGGCGGAGCAGGCACGCTGTCTGTTTTGCTGCTGCACGGTACCATCCGTGATGGGGCTTCGAGAGATACTGCATCGAGGCGCGAGGGGTTATCGACACCAGCCATTCCCAAACTTTAGAACGCTGCGGCCCAATTTGAAATCTGAAAATCTTCTGCGACCTTACCCAAAACTTTCATCAGAACTCAGCGGCGAGATATAATATACGATATCCAGATCAAAAATGGGTCGGATAAATGAAGAATAGCATGGTAATTTAAATTTCCAATTTCCCGTGGGTTTGTTCCATTAGTTGTGATTACTTTTTTAAATGTAAATATTTAATCATACATATTTTAGGGTCATTTCCAACTTTATTACAAAATTGAAATTTTTTTAATGGATTAATTGTAAATGACCTCTCGTGGCCCACCTGCAGTACCTTCATGGCCCACCGGGGGGGGGGGGGCGCGGCCCACGCTTTGGGAAACACTGATCTACAGTATCCCATCTACCTGAGTGCCTGTCTCTCTCTCACTACTGGATGGATTCGATCGGGGTTGAGACCCATGCGTAACTTTAATCTCTTCTCCAATTTTTGGAGGAAAGTCTTGAAGCTGTGAAGGGGGAGCTGTTGAGAATAGGCTGTTGTTGGGCTTCCGTGTCAAATGAAGTTTTCATTATTGTTTCTACGAAGACAAATTAACCTGGAGGAATACTCGCGAGAGAGAGCGTCTGCAGCTCAGCAAACTGTCGCCCCGCGCCTGATGGAACGCTTGCAGTCGCACGCCATTTACGCTCCAGTTTGCTGCAGGATTGTTTGAGTGCTCGGGTCCCATCTGTAAACCAGGGGGTTGTTTTTCAACTAAGTGAGTGGAAGTGGAACGATGTGTCTTCACAGTCACACGTTGAGCACCGCTACAGAGTGTTTCTATAATGGAGACCAGTCAGCTTTTATTTTTATTTATCTGTTTGTTTTTGTACAGAGAGAGAGAGACAGAGAGAAAGAGAGAGATTAAGTTCAGGAAGGATTTTGGTGAGTGCCATGCCTTTGCGTGTCTGTGGTGTGGGTGTGTGTGTGTCTGTGTGTGTGTGTGTGTGTGTGTGTGTGTGTGTGTGTGTGTGTGTGTGTGTGTGTGTGTGTGTGTCTGTGTGTGTGTGTGTGTGTGTGTGTGTGTGTGTGTGTGTGTGTGTGTGTGTGCACGTACTTGTGTGCTGTATATACATGTGTACTTGGTTGAATGTAAACATGCATTCTAACTTGTGCGTGTGCGTGTCTGTGTGTTTTTGTGTGTGCGTGTGTGTGCGCGTATGTGTGCTTGTGCGCGCGCGTGTTCAGTGTGTGTGTGTGTGTGTGTGTGTGTGTGTGTGTGTGTGTGTGTGTGTGCGTGCGTGTGCGTGTGCGCGTGTGTGTGTGTGGCGTTGATTCCCTAATTGGTTTTAGAGCTTCGAAACACTCCCTGTTTGCTTCAGCAGGAGGATACAATAAAAGACCTCTCTACCTCGACCCCCCTCTCTCTCCCTCTCTGTCTCTCTCTCTCTCTCACACTCGCTGGGTTCGACATTCATTTTTACTTAAATACATTCTGCATTATGCATTCTGTACTTTGGAAAGGTTCTTCTTTTATATTTTAGATTGTATATATATATATATATATATATATACAGTATACATATATAATACAACATACGTGTGTATATATGTATATATTTTACACTGTATATACTTTTATACTCTATATTTGATACTATTTATACTGTATGTATATACCTGTGTTGCATATTAACCTTTTAATCTACAGTATATATGTGTATTCCTATATTTTGTTTCATTTTTAATTTATTTGTCTCTTTCTTTTATGTTGCATATTTATTTGTTCATCAATTTGTTCATATGATAAAAAAAATAAAGAAACAATAAATACATAAATAAATAAGCAACATCAAAAACATATATATTTTTTGTTCTTATATATTATAATATTTTATTTCAATAATCAATTCATTATTTATAGATAAATATATTGGTTTTTTTATAAAGATGTTTTATATTTATTTCTTTAGCGATGCTACATTTCATTAACATCCACCACACTTCATCATCTCAGTCCATGTAGCTCTGCAGGGACACATAGAACAGTCACAGGATTCTGCGGCAAACTGCGGAGGACGATAAAAAACATTCTCCCGACCTCCTCCACAGCTCCAAAAGGAGGGAAAGTGTGTTCGATCACAGCGTCCTGGTTCCAACGGGAACCTCCAGCTCCAATTTCTTCAATCTCCTCTGCACATTTTTTATTTTCTCAATCAATCAATCACCAGAGATCTGTCTCCTCTGACCCGCGGGAGCTGGAGGCCTCGCCCTGTAAGGTTGTGTAAAGCTTGTGGAGGAAGGTTCCGTAAAGAGAGTTTCCAGTTCTCAGGCTCGTCTGTACGCACAACACGTCGCCAAGCAGCCACGCCTTTCTTGGGTCCAGTTAATTGGGTACGAGATCGGGGGTGGCTGCGCCCCTGTCGCTCATCAGAGCACCCAATGGGCACGGGTCAAATCACCCATCCGCACACATACACATGGGAGGGGAGCTCTGGTCATGACACCGGTCCATCCGCTCCTGGCGTGTTAACGTCTTGTCCTTCACGTCCTTGCCTGTGTCTCAGTGTCGGGGAGTCCCGGAAAAGCCGCTTGGGGGGGCGCGTGGCAACGGAAATGCCAGGAAAAAATTGGGGTTCAGATTGTAATTCTGTTTGAAGCCGGTGAGTGACCTACAGTTCGGGGTGGGGAAGAATCCCACGCAGCACGGTATCACAATATTTCCCCCAGCATTGTTTCGATAATACTTCGAGGCCGTCCACGCCGATGCAGATGCGTTGAAAAGCAATGGTTTCGTGTCAAAATGTCTCGGTGTTGTCGTAGCGCATTACCACATCTGAAGTCATTTAACGTGTCCAAATCACGGGACAAATCTGACGGCAAACTGACACTTTATGAACCTCCCCTACGCCAATTGAGGCGTTGCAGCAGCAAATTGCAGGCGGCGATTATAAGATTCAGACACGATACTGGATGGTTGCCATTCCTCAAACTGGAGAGACTTTTGAACTTTGAACGTAACGTATACAAACTTGTCACCGGTCGTCGCCCTTTGCAGGGACGCGCAAAGGAACCTTGCAACGTCCAATTTGCGGTGCGCCCATGTCCAGTCCAAGAGAACCAAACCAACCACCTTCTCTCTCTCTCTCTCTCTCTCTCTCTCTCTCTCTCTCTCTCTCTCTCTCCCTCTTTCTTCTTCTCCGCCGCCGCCAGGCAACTCCCCGTCGGAGGAGTCGGAGGAGCGGGACAAGGAGCCGCGCACGCTCACCTTCCCGGCCTACATCGCCAGCCTGCTGGACACGGGCACCAAGCGCATGGTGGCGGGCGTGCGCATGGACTGCTCCAGCCAGGGCCAGTGCCCGCGCTCCTGCCACCTGTGCCACATGAGCCCCGCCGCCACCGGGGGGCGCCAGCAGTCGGAGCCTGTGCTGCTGCAGATCACCAAGGCAGCGCCCATCTACGAGCTGGTGTCCAACAACGAGACCTACCAGGTGAGAGATAGATAGATAGATAGATAGATGGATAGATAGATTGATAGATAGATAGACGGATCTCTCCATCCCTTCTCTCTCACTCCCTCACCCTCTCTTCCTCTCCTTCTCCCTTCCCCTCTCTCTCTCTCTATCTCTCTTCCGCTCTCTCTCTCGTTGGCCCTCTCTCCCCCACTGCCTTACCTCTCCCTCCCTCGTTCTTCCTCTTTCTCCCACCTTTCTCCCTTTCCATCTCTTCCACTTCCACCCTCTCTCCCTCCCTCCCTCTCTCTCTCTCTCTCTCTCTCTCTCTCTCTCTCGCCCTCCCTCCCCCTCTCTCCCTCCCCTCTCTCTTTGTTTCTGTAAACATGTATGTGGGAGTAAGGGTTTAGGGAGGGAGACTGAGTGCTTTTTGTCGTGCTGCGCCAACAGGGCGAGAGTTTGTATTATTGGAGTCCAACAGAACGGCTCGCTGGCCACAATTATAGATAATAATTAATAATGCAGATGGTTTCGGGCGCAGGAGGAACGGCGTTCTGCTCTGGCTCCTGGTCGGCTGACGAGCACGTGGACCGATCCACTCTGCAAGACAGACAAACTTTAAGAAATCTCCCTGCCTGGAGGCTGACCAATCAGGCCAATTCGAGGCAGCTTGACGACCGCGGGAAAGGGAACCGTGCAGTCGTCCGCAGCCTAACCCTAACCCTAACCCTAACCCTAACCCTTGGTCCGCCACATACCCCCCCCCCCCGAGAGTGTGAGAGAGAGTCAGCCACGGCCGTCTGCGTCGCCGGCCTATGGACCACCCGGAAGTTAAAGGGCTGGAGAGCCGGGAGGTAGTAGCGGAGGAACCGACTGCCCACTTGATTGCTAAACACTCCTCCTACGCCGTGCTGTACCTCCACTCCCGCTCCGAGAGCTTGCGGCTGAGGTACAGCACCGGACGCTCGGTCCCCTCCACCTCCAGAGACAAGACTGCGCCCAGCCCTCTGTTCCACGCGTTGGTCTGCAGACAGAAAGGGAGAGAGAAGGGAGGGTTGGACAGCACTGGCTTCCCGAAGAGAGCTGACTTTACCCTCACAAATGCCTGCTGGCACTTCTCTGACCACTGGACCGGATCTGGAGCACGCTTTGACTAACCTCCTTTAGTAGCCGGCCAGCCCCAAGAACTGCTTCACCTCCTTCTTGGTCTTGGGTCTCGGCGCGTTTTTCCGCTTCGATACGGCCGAGAGCGCACCGTCAGGCCCGGGGTCGTCTCCAAACGGTGGTGTATGATGGGAGGTGAGGCCCGGCGGGGAGGAGAAAACATCAGAGAGACGGTCACCAAACAGGGCCGCGGTACGATCGGCTGCTTTTTGAACCTCCGGCCCCAACTCATCCCGCTCAATGACCGGCGTGACCAGAGCCCCGGATGCCGCCTCCCTCCAATACTTTTAGGCGGTTTAGGTGGTAAATATGTGTCGACTCCTGCCTGTCAGACCGTTCCACCTCATAATCGATCTTGCCAACCCGCCGTGTGACCGCCAAAGGCCCTTGCCACTTTGTGAGCAATTTAGAGCTGGACGTAGGGAGCAACACCAACACCCCGGCGCAAATTGCCTGAGTGGAGCCCCCCGGTCGTATAAGAGGCGCTGACGTTCCTGAGCCCGGGGCAAATTCTCCCGTGATAACGGCCGAATCAACGCGTGTTGTTCTCAAGTCCATCACATACTGTATTTAATTCTTACCGGTGCTAGGACCTTCCTCCCTCTTTCTTTAATTAGGCCTAGCACCCCCCGGGGTCTCCTGCCAAAGAGTTCAAAGGGAGAAAATCCCGTGGAGGCCTGGGGAACCTCCCGCACCGCAAACAACAGGGGGTCCAACCACGTGTCCCAATTACGGCTATTGTCGTGAACAAACTTTCCAATCATGTTTTTCAGCGTTTTATCCGAGCGCGCCACCAGGCCGCCGGTCTGCGGATGGTAAACACTGGTCCCAATTGAGCGGACGCCCAGTTACTCGTAAAGTTCCCAAAGTGTACGTGACATCAAGGTAATGCCCTGGTCGGTCACGATTTCCTTCCCAATCCCGACTGCTTCTAGGTGCCGGGTTGCATAATCCACTTGGACTAACACAAAACCATACCCGGGGGCACTCCGGTCTAACAGCCCGATGGGGTCCACATGAACGGGACCACACTGCGGTCTTTCGAACGGGACCTCGACGGGGGGGAGGGGCCTCAATGGCACTCTTGGCGTAGCCGGAGGGTTGACCGACTGGCACTCAGGATACGCAGCGCACCATTTACGCACATCTGCCCAAATGCCAGGCGTCGATCCCCGTCGAAAGGGAACCGTGCTCACCGCAGACAGTGCTCGACCACGGCCCTTGGTCCGGCAAAATGCACAATATGTTCAATAAAACATTTTTTATTATTCAAAATTTTCCCTCCCCCCAGGCCCTGCACGAAGCCATGATGAGCATGTTGTGGTGTTCGGGAAAAGGGGACGTCATCGACGACTGGTGCCGCTGCGACTCCAGCGCCTTCGGCAGCGACGGTTTGCCGACGTGCGCTCCGCTGCCCCAGCCCAGGTGGGTTCCCGCGGACTGATCCCGGAGTAATCGCCTCAACAGCACGGCGACGGGTGTTTCTCACGCGTCGCGTTGTGTCTGGAACCTTTGGTCATTTCTTCCGCTTGGACTTTGTGTTGGTTTTTTTTTACTCTTGGAATGCCATGAAGTGTCTTTTGCCACCGGGGGTGTTGAGAAAGATGTGTTGAGTTTGGAATAGAGTGGGATCTCGGGGCTTCATAATATAACAATGAAAATGTATTTTTTTTCCAAACTATGTCAAAATACGGTCATCACAGTATGATGATTTTTGGGTGACTAAGGACGATTCTGTCGTCGCTCCACAACGACATGTTGGGTCTCATATGAAAGCCGATTTCTCACCCCTTCGATACCAAACTGATGACCGTCCGAGCGCCGCAGCCCCCGCTCACCCCAGAGTTCCACGTGTGTGAACACAACGACCACGTCTTTCTCCCATGCTTCCCCCAGGCTGAGGCTGTCCCACAGCTACGAGCCCAGCAGCTCGCTGGTCATCATGGAGTGGAACCACACGGAACCGCCCATTGGGGTCCGCATGGTGGACTACCTGATCAGCCAGGAGAAGGTGACGGAGCGGACGGACCACTCCAAGGTGGAGACAGGTACGGCCCCTCCCACTTGAAGGTCCCACCGGGACCGTGAGTCGGAAACCCGCGAGGGCGCCGCTTGGATCGCAGAGGATGCGATGACTGACGTTGGGAAAGCAGTTCATACATTAATTATGTGAATGAAACACAACACAAGCCATGGATACTAAGGAAAGCACAGAGAGTGCTTGAATAGAAAAATGTGAATTTGAAAATGTTCAAAAGAAAATTATATATATATATATATATATATATATATATATATATATATATATATGTATATGTATAGTCAGTACAGGAGACAGTACACACAAAATAATCTATTGTAAAATGCAGAAAACTATTACACTTCTGGCATGAATTAAGATGTATATACTGTAAATACATTATGGAAATATGAAAAATATGTACATATATATTATTTATTTATTTATAATATATTTTGTTTTTCTGCATATTTTCATCTAAGTATTTAAATATTGTTAATATGCAGCAGTCTTCAAACTGCCCAGCTGTAGTTCTATATACATCCACTAGATGGCAGCGAGCGGTAACGTTATTGCACGATGAGCAGAAGCTTCTCCTGGCCCCCATCCCTGCAGCAGCCTGCAACAAACTGCACACGAGCTGGTTTTTGAAGCAGCTTGTTCAACTGTTCAAGTGCTTCAGGCAGGTTTACCTGTTATTTGGGGAAGGTGTGGGCATTGTGGCACATTGTACGGCACATGTAAAGTCAAGTACAGTGGAGCGGAGTGCAGAGCAGAGTAGAGAGGATCGTGATGTGTGAGACACAAACAAATGGAAAATGTCTCTCGGAAAAAACAGGATTATGATGAGCAATTATTTTAGATTGTTGACAACTAATTTGAGTGTGTACGTACTCCAGCGTTTTTGCCAACCGTTCGTTTGTTCGGGGACCCCTGATAATGACCTCTCCTTCGACGGGTTTTACTGACGAGACCTTCGATCCTAGTTTCACTGTTTTCAACCGAATTACAACATAGATACCGAATCATATCGAACATGAAAAATCCCTCTGATTGGATCCCAGAGACCAGACGTGTTCAAATGGAGTCCGTGGCCTCGTGCATTTCAAAATAAAGGTCCTTGATGAGGAAAAGGTTTGAGAATTCAAGTGAAAATAATGAATTTGCGGCTTTTCCCGGAACACGGCGACAAACTTGTGAAGAAAACCCAGGCAGGTTTTTATGAAACAAGACAAGTAGAACTGCAGTGTTTACACAGTATTTCACCGCTTTCCTTCGTGGTGGATTCGTGGTCATTTCTTGAAATACGAACCGTGGTGAAAATGGTAGGTTTTTAAAAAGCAAACGTATACCTAAATGGAGCTATATACAGTATATATAGCTCCATTAATATATATATGTTCCTTTATTTTATATATATATATATATATATATATATATATATATATATTATAAACACTGCAAAATATACAATGCATTTATGATTTTGCTTGTTAATGCCGTTGTACTAATTCATCCTTCATAAAAATCTAAATTACAATTGTTTTTATTTCCAGTTCTGCTTTTCTTCAGCCCTAATGAACTCCCTCTTTAAGTTGAAAAATAAAGCCGACAACTATCACCTGATGAATCAAAAAACACAGATAACAGGTTCGTTTTCCAAGGTTTTGGCTCCTTTTTAAATGGCTAATAACTAACAACAGTAATCCATAGTGAGCGGCTTCATAACAGCACACGCTGGATTTTTAAAGCTCCAAAAGAAGGATTTGTACATTTTAACATTCCATAGTTTGAAAGCCGCTTTTTTTCCAACGCAAAATGATGAAAGGTCCATTTATCATCAGTAGCATCGTGTAGTCGTCCAGGTGGAGGTGAAGGAGGAGATATTTACACCAAAGTAACGGGTTTCTTTTTTAAGTTGAACGCCAGTGGAGTCGGTCAGAGCCGCTCAATGACTTGTATAATCTCATTGGACGTTTAAAGGAAAAACAAAGCAAACAAATTTAAAGAGAATCTGCCTGAATGAAAAAAACAACTCATAATAATAAAATAATTATTTTATCTGCATCTAGCAAAGAGTCAAATGGAGAGACGGACAGAGAGATAGAAAGATAGATAGATAGAAAGATAGATGGCACACATATAATATAATTTATAGTATAATATAATCTCATGCCATAAAATACTATGTCATATAATAAAACATAATATATGTATAATTATAAAATGTATAATTATAAAATAGAATACGATATCATATAACATAATATAATACTATATAATATAACATAATATGATACTATATAATAGGATATAATATAATACTATATAATATAACATAATATGATACTATATAATATGATATAATATGATACTATATAATATAACATAATATGATATTATATAATATGATATAATATAATATAATACTATATAATATAACATAATATGATATTATATAATATGATATAATATAATACTATATAATATAATATGTAATATAGATTAAACAAAATGAATTTGCAACGCCTCCCAGGTCTAAGTCTTCAAATGGAGTGAAATGGGAACGTGGTGTTGACATATTAATTCGCTGCCGTCATCTGCGTTCTGGCAATAATAATCATAATTTTGGAAAACAGCCTCAAATCACCTCGCACATGGACTGTGTACCAGAAATCCATCACTGCATATAATATAACATTATATAAAAAAAAATGAAATAAAGCAAACACAACGTGGAGTGGAGTGGATGGATAGCTAGATGACAGATGGCACATAATATAATGTAGTAGTATAATATAATATAATATAATACTATAAAATACTAAATAATATAATACTTTATAATATAACATACCGTAATATAATACTATATAATACAACATAATTTAATATAACACTATGTAATATAACATAATATAACCTAATATAATCCAATATAATATAATATAATATCGATTAAACAAAATGAATTTGCGACGTCTCCCAGGTCTAAGTCTTCAAATGGAGTGGAATGGGAACGTGGTGTTGACGTATTCATCGCTGCTGTCATCCTCGTAATAATAATCATAATTTTGAAAGACGGCCTCAAATCACCTCGCACACACACCGCGTACTTAGCAGGAGAAATCCATCACTGCAGATGATATAACATTATATAAAATAAAATGAAATTAAGCAAACACAACGTGGAGTATTTCAAACCTGGACACTGGATTTCCTCAAGCGTGGTCCTGGCTCGCCCTCGGTTGCCAGACATGAATTGATTTTAAAAAAGGAGCGTCTTGCTGAAAATAGCGTCTGGAACGGAACTTCACGTCCATTCAATCAGTTTGGACGGATTCCTTCCAAAAGGAGGAACTCTTTATCGTTTCAGTGGGAGGATTTTGGACGACATCACCTGAGACTTTAGAGCACATGGCTGAGCTTATACCATGTAATAAACAAATACTGCTGAGTTTTACTGAACTAGATGAGATTGTATTGGTGGGGTTGAGCAGAAAAGGGAGTGTGAGCGTTGATGCTCCCTGATGCATCCTGACCCAGAGTTCACCCTGAACACTTTGTTCTTCCAGCAGTAACATTCCTGTGAGATTCCTGTGAAACCCCTGATCCGTATGAACTGAGCTGACACATAAGATGGACGAATGGAGTAGAGGGAAGCTTATTCTTACAAACGTAGTCCAGTGTCCTTGTCTAAAGCCCTTGACAAACATCAGAAGAAATCGATGGCATTTTAGAACTCTTTAACCTCATCCCTATTCTTCAACGCGAGCGATCAATGGGGCATCAATGGGCCAATCGCATCGATGGGGCAATCGCATCAATGGGGCATCAATGGGGCAATCGCATCAATTAGGCAATTACATCAATGGGGCATCAATGGGCCAATCGCATCAATGGGCCAATCGCATCAATGAGACAATCGCATCAATGGGACAATCGCATGGACTCGGTGGAAAACGGCGCTGTACTCTCAATACTGGATCAGTTTTTAAGGTAACGCTGACGGCCGTATCACTCAGGTTGACCCCAAATGATCTAAAAATAAAAACAAAGCTCCGTGGCTCCCGCTGTAGGATTGGCTGTTCGTGTCACATGGTTGTTTCTCTGCTCCGTACGATTGGCTGTTCGTGTCACATGTTTTGTGAAATGCAGCAGCAGTAGATGAAATGTCTTTGAAACAACCGTCCATGTTTGCTTAGAAAACCAGAACTTCTCGTTGTTATAACTCACCGTGTTGTCTGAGGAAATAGAGATGCACTGTCGGTGACACATGACCCTTTCCAAACAGAACAATAATAATCCAAATCTGAGCATTCCTGCGGGATGGACCCCTTATAATAGTAATAATAATAATAATAATAATAATCTTTATTTGTATACTACCTTTAATAGAAAATATGCTGCTCAAAGTGCTTTACAGACATCTCAGAATCAAATGATTTACAGTAATTAATTATTTAAGGTGAATGAGTGGTACATTTGAGGAGAAAAACAAAAAAAAAAGAAGAAGAAGAAGCCTCGAAACATCCAAACAGCTTATATTCATTGAGTGCCACAAAGAAGAGTCAGTGTATTATAAACCCCACGCCACATCTAACACATACTGTAACTTAATTTGGAGGATATTGACAATGGCAGAAAAGGCGAGGAGCTGTCCCTAAACGTTGCCCTAAAGGGACGTCTTGAGAAAAGTCGAATAAATTAGATTTCAGTCGGGTAACGAACCCCCAGTATGAGGGTTCAAACCCCCAGTATGAGGGTTCAAACCCCCAGTATGAGGGTTCAAACCCCCAGTATGAGGGTTCAAACCCCCAGTATGAGGGTTCTGGGCTCTGCTGCTTGATCCTCTGGCGTCGGCTGCAGTCTCTGATAATCAGTTGGACTCCTGAGGGTATGGAGGAAACAATCACAACCCCCAAACACACACACACACAGACACACACACACACACACACACACACACACACAAACACACGCACACACACACGAGCAGGGAGCGGCTGGTTTGGCTCACTCGGCCTCGTGTGAAAACAAAGCGATGGAACAAAGATGGAGGGCACCGCCGATCTGCAGGGCTGCTGGCGAGGGGAGGACCACCTAGGAGGGGATGGAGGGAGGGAGGGAGAGAGGGAGCGGGGGTCGGCGCTGATGAAAAAGATGGAAAGATCTGGAAAGGGTTGACGCCGCCGTGTGTTTCTGGTTTGAGCCGTCACTCTGCTGTCGTTTTGGAGAATCAGACCTCCTCCCGCTCCCCGTCTCTCTCTGATCTTCCTCCGTTGCTCTCTCCCATCCTCTCATTTGTTCCCCTCTCTCCCACTCTTCTCCCCCATCCCCGTCGCTCGCTCTCTTTCCATTCCCGTCTCCCTGACGCCCTTCCCTCCCCTCTCTCGTCTGTAGGGTTCTCATCAGTTCGTCGCCGGGTTCGTTTTTTTCTCCTTCGAAGCAGTTCCCCCCCCGGAACCGACACCTCTTCCCCGCTCTCTCCTTCCTGTCTCACCCCCCTCCTCCTCCCGTCCCCTTTCGTGCGGCGCGCTGAGCCCCGCGTCGGCGGGCGGCGGCGAAAAACCATCGATCGCCGCGGGATCGCCGGGTTTTTACCCACGCGTATCTCCGGACAGCGGACGCCGGCCCGTGATCTCCCGTGGAAACTGCGACGCCCCCACTGAGCAGGACTCACGATCCACGGAAAGAGGTGGAAGAGTTTGCACTGTCGCAGTTGGTGCAGCGTTCACTGTGTTGCCGTGGACTATTTTTCCTAAACTACACGTACGAGTTATGAAGTGATTTCAGATCCGTGTCCCGTCTCAACGTATTCTTTTCAGGAGCGGAATCGTCTTTATGGAATTTGTCCCGGGTGTTTTTGCTGCATAAGCATAGCGATGGTGATGGTGAAGGCTGCAGGCGGGGAAGGAACTGTTCTTGTGGCGTGCGGCTCTTCCTGCCGGCGGTGACTCGAGAGGTCTGTGTCCGGGGCGGGAGGGGTCGGCCAAACCCTTTCCTGCTCGCCACGGGGTCCCGGAGGCGTACAGGTCCCGGGGAGATAGATAGGCGGTCTGCACGCCGCGGTCTGCCCTTGTCCTCGGCAGTAGCGGCAGCGTACCAGATGGCGATGGCGTAAGTTGTGGATGAGGGCGGTGTAGCAGTGCGCCGTCATTGTCTTTGGCAGGTTGGACTTCCTCGGCTGCCGCGGGAAGGACGACCTCGGCCGAGCTTTGTCGGAAAAGGGAGCCGATGTTCAGCTCCCACTTCGGGTCCCTGGAGATGACGGTTCCCGGTTCAGGTGTCGCCTGAGGAGTCACCCAGGGCGATGGGGGTCGGGTGGTGCCGGGTTCGTCCTGAAAACCACGACCATCTCCGCTGTCGTCACAGCGTAGAGATCCGAGTTGCGCTGACTCACCAGGTTACCAGATGGTCAATCTCCCACATGTGGGCGGATTCATCCCCACCAGAGATGAGCCCGATGAGGGTGGTGTCGTCCGCCAAGGAGAGCTTGACAGACTGGTGGCTGGAGGTGCGGCTGTTGGTGTACAGGGAGAAGAGCAGAGGGGAAAGAACGTCGCCTTGAGGGGAACCGTCGGTTCTGCATGGAGAGCTCGTCCTGCAGCAGAGCCGGTAATGACGGTATTTAAGGCGGGGCTAAAATCCACAAACGGGATCCTGGCGTAGGTCCCTGAGGAGCCCAGGTGTTGGAGGATGAGGTGGAGGGGCCAAGTTTGCCGCATCGCCTACGGAGCCGGCAGGTCCGTAGGCGATGCTGCAGGGGGTCCGGGAGTGGGTCAGTGGTAGTGGGTCAGAGGTCGGGGCGACAGGTCTGTGGTCATTGGGCCCCGTGGTCCCTGGCTTTTCGGGTTTCGTGACGGTGGAGCTGTCGAGGCGGGGCCGGCGCATGGCATGCCGCCAGCGAGGCATTAAAGATGTAGAGGAGACAGCCGATCAGCGCAGTCCTCCGGCTGCTTTGCGAGGGGGTCCTGTCTCCGGGAGAGTCTGTCCACGTCTCCCCCCCCCGGACGGCGGGAGTCGTCGTCAGGGCGCCGTCGCCGCATTTAGCCGCCGTGATAAGCGGGACGAGGCGCAGCGGGCCGGTCGCCGTCGCAGTAACGGCTCCCTTCAGGGCGATACGGACCCTTCAGTGAC
>NC_137196.1:26883486-26885986 GCF_960531495.2 Zeus faber | reverse complement strand
GCTTCACCGGTCTGGCCTGAGAATCCACATTCGTCCTTCGTCATCGAGTCACGGCCCGTGCATGTTTTTTTATTTTTTTTTATCTAATTTTTTTCGATTTGAGCCGTTCAGATTCATTTCCCTCAATGAGTCGTGGGTTGATCCGCCATGCGTCACGCGGAAAGGGTCGGGCACGGCGAGCGGCGACCCGCTGAGATTCGCTTTGGTTTGCGTCGACCTTTCTACGGCGGCCGCCTGACGCCGGCGGGGCGGCCCCCCCGCGGCGAGGCGTTCGCCACGGCGGGTGGGGGGATCGCAGTCCCCTCGAAAAAAAGGGACCCCGTGTTTGATCGGGAGCCACCGGATGAGAACCGCCGGACTGGTCGGCTTGGATTTGGAGTAGGACCTGGTGTCCTCGGCGGACAAGAGGGATCGGTTTTGTCTTGTATTCCTGGGCAGTATATAACAAAGAAATTGTCCCCGAAAACAGCGTCCGGTGTCGTGAGTAAGAACTGGAAAATAGACGGTGTGCTATTTGGACCAATTTGAACCTGGTGAATAATTAGCTCTGTTAGCCTTTTTAGATGCCGCATTAGGAATCCAGGCAGAGTCAAACGCTTCTTTTGGCTCGTAAAGTTCTGTTTCGTTTCGCCTGTTGTCACTACTTTGCATTCTCCCATCGTTTGGTTTTTATGCGCCCGCACGGACGAAATAACGGAATAAACTCAGCCACATGAGTCCGTGCTGGGGTCGTTTCCTCCTGAGCAGATGGAAAGGATGAAGAAAGGTGAACTAATTGTTTGGACGGATAGAGAGGAAGTGCTGCGGCGCTATTCCGGGTTCTCCGTCTTCTTACCTTTTGCAAAAACGGATGGCTTCGTAATCAGATTTTTATAGGGCCACCGAGATGAAGACTTGAATGATCCCCAGGTATTACAGAAGCAGCGGTAAAGTCAGAATAAATCCAAAAATAAACGAAAAATAAATACATTGATAAACTTGAAAAAAATATTTACATAAAATGAAAGTGGTCAAATACAATAAAAAATCCATAATAAAAAACATGATGAGATGAAAAGAGTATATAGAATATAAAAATAAGATGTACAAATATAAGGTACAAAGTAGTTACAGTTGTAATAACTGTGAAACAGTCATTACAAGGTGTAATTCACACGTTATATTCAATAAAACAAATGAAAAAACTGCTACAGCACCGTCTCCTCGCCAACGATTTGTCGTGTTTTCTCCATTTTAACGTTTCGGTGGTTAAACATTCATAGATGGCCTGATCATTGCCACGCACGATTTTTATGGCAAAACGGACGCTGCGGTCACTGTGAAGGCAGACGCTGACAAACGGACGTGTTGACAGCAGAAGACGGGAAGCGGCTTCATCAAGGTGACGCAGCGTCCCGGGGGGAGAACTTCAGAGCCGAGTGGATGCGAGAGGCTGAGTCGTTGGTTCATCAGTCTGTTTGGCAATTACTGTGGGGGAGAGAGGGAGAGGGAGCGAGGGAGGGAGGGGGGGGGGGGTCACTTGAGCTGAAGTGAATGGAGAAAGAGAAGCCGGAGACAGAAATGGAAGGTTTGACGGGTTTATCGGAACCCTAACAGCATCACAATAATATTTCTCACGTGAGGCGCTGCGTGACGACGGCGACGGCCCGAGGACCTGAACACGCAAACCGCCGCCTTCACATGATGACGATAATGATGATGATGATGATGATGATGATGATGATTGGAGCCGCTCGCGAGGTCCCTCAGACGCCTCGCTCCGCCGCGCGCCTCATTTCCTGTTTGGTCTGCGCTCGCCCACGTCCTCCGTTGTGATTTAGCTTCATTTTCTCTTTATTGACGCATTTCCTCTCTGGGAGCGGTCCACCGCCGCCGTGCCAGCGCCTCCACCGCCTCCACCGCCGCTGCAATCAGTTGGTTCGGACGCGGCTCCATTCCGTCAGAGTGACGGACCGGCCCCGTGGAGGAGGGGGAGGGAGGAGGAGGGAGGAGGAGGAGATGTAATGGAAGGTAAAGTTGGACGGGCCGGCCGCTCGGTGACGCAGATGGCGGCGAGCGGCGAGCGTGCCTGGGACGGCCTCGCCGAGCGGCTTACGCAGGTCGGAAAGTCTCCCACGTCCTCTCCGCGCACCGCCCCGCCTCCACCCCCACCCCCACCCCAACGGCAATTACCCCCCCTTCGCCGATCCCTTCAGGGGCCGCTCCAACGGGTCCCTGGGATGTGAGGACCGTCCTCCCCTTCTCGGCAACTGACTTCTTGTCATTGTTGTTGTTGTTGTTGTTGTTGTTGTTGTTGTCGTCGTCGTCGTCGTTGTTGTTGTTGCAGCGTTGGGCAGGAAAAGCTACGCGTCCCGCTCCAGATGGTCTTTGTTAAGGCGTCCGCTGCCAAGTGGGAGCGTCGGCCAATTAGAACAGTCACACCCGTTCAGCTGAAGTGGAGTGGTTCAAAAACCTGAAGCCAGGGAGGAGGAGTCAGGGGTTTGAAAGTTCTGCAAGACAA
>NC_137196.1:26875986-26878486 GCF_960531495.2 Zeus faber | reverse complement strand
CGTTCTACAACCGCCAACCGCAGCCGCCCGTCCTCCGCTCTGGTACGCGGGTGAAAAGATCGATGTCCTCCCGAGCCCACCACATCGCCGTGGAGCCGCTCCACCTCCTTTCAGCACGTCCAGGGGTTGCCGTGACGACGGCGCGTCGGTAAACCGCTCGAGTTTGGCGAACCGGAGCGAACGCCGGCGGCGGGGGCCCCGCTTCCAACTCACGACCGCTGTGGACGTGGGATTGTGTCCTCGCGGTGCAGAAACCTCGTGGGGCACTCGGGGAACCTCTTTCATGTGCCTTCGTTTGGGCTCGATTTGTGCGGGAACGTGACCCGGCTCCTCCCAGATGGGGACTGGCACCTATTTGAGTGCGTCCGGCGCCTCCTTTGTCGCTATCGTCATCCGTAGATACATTTTGTGTCACATGTTATGTCGTCTGTTCCGTCTTTTCTGTTCACGTTTACACGTCGCCACGCTCTTTTCACCGGCAAAGTTGAAATGACAAAGCAGCCTGTCGGCCTGTCAGTGAGGACGTCGCTTCCTCCTTCAGTGACTCGGTTCATTAACGTTTTGACAAGTTCTGACTCCCGACTAACTGGCATTTGCACAAGTTATGCCTACCGACCAAATGGCATTTGCCTACCTGGACTTTGTCAAAATGCAATTCCATATGCAAGCTCATGGATTGCCACAGGAGTGAAGTAAGAAGCCGGGAAAGGAGGCCGAGGGCTCTATGGATGTTTTGTGGGCTGTTTTGGACCCATAATGAGAAAGGTAAGCACACGTTTCTTATTACTATTCTCCGCTGTGTAGTGTTGATGATTTATTAGGAGGATGAGGATGATGATGATGATGATGATTTATGCGTCAGGCCAATGAATGGGGAAATGCAACGTGATGACTGTGGGCGCCACAGCTAAGCAAGTGGGCGTTTGTGCTGTGAAAGGGTGAAATGAGTACGGCTACAGTAATAATGAAACTCGTCATGGGCGTGATGTGTGCATGTAATATTTTGGCACATTACTGTCAGCACCGCGGCGAGTGGGCGCCTGAGCCCGGCGGTGAAATGGGTACGTCGGCCTTTGTTATTGTTTATTTCGTTTCAGCACAGCTGCACCTACGTGGCTCTGTGTTCCGGTGTTCCCTCCTTATTTACGAATCCAGCGCCGCCCCGAAACGCATTCCGCCACCCGGCCGACGTCGCCGTTTGTTTTTTTCCCTACCGTCTTCCTGGGCCCGCCCTCCTCGTAACTGAAGTGACGTTTGCCGTCTTTTGCCGCCACACCTCGTCAGCAATTGACGTGCGTCGCCCGGTCCGTTGGCGACGCAGGAAGTGGTTTGGGCGGATGGCGGAGCATCAACACGGCGCCCCCCGGTGGACGTTCTACTGAAGATGCGTTGGAGCTGGGGCGTCTGAATCTAATTTTCCACAGGAAGGCTGTTGAGTGTTAAATGTTACCGATAGCGGCCTTTACTAGTACCACATAAACACGCCAGAGCCTCCTCCATTTTTGTTTTCTCAATTCTCCATCAAGATTAAGTGCGCAGAGCGATTTGTCAGGAGTCGATAGTGCGTTGGGATTTTGGATTCGTGTTAAAAGGAAGAATTGCGCACAAATGCGACGGCCAAATAAAGAAATCAAAGCTCAGTGGAGGGGAAACCGGAGCCGTTTGAACCCCTGATGAAGCCCCTGGAACAGGCTTTTAACAGCGTGTTACAATACAAATGTTCTCCGGGTCGAGTTGGACGCGTCGGAAGACTCTTGGCGTTCCACCCGCTCTTGGCTGTTTGTTTGTGTGTGTGTGTGTGTGTGTGTGTGTGTGTGTGTGTGTGTGTGTGTGTGTGTGTGTGTGTGTGTGTGTGTGTGTGTGTGTGTGTGTGTGTGTGTGTGTGTGTGTGAGAATGTGTGTGTTTATGTGTGTTTGCGTGTGTGTGTGTGTGTGTGCGTCGTTTTCTTTGGGGGGATCTGCCCGCCCACCTTTCGGCCTTCCACCTGGTTCTGTTCGTGTTCAGGTTTCTCGAGCGCTTCCTGTCAGCAAATATCTGGCCGAAGTATAGTTTTTCCTTTTTTTTTTTTTTTTAACTCCGGTCCCAGAATTAGTCCCCGCAGGATTCCACCGTTCGGTGATTCCAGTTTGGTGGCAAACTGCTTATGCATAACACAGTCTGTCGTGTATTCACCGACAGAATGTTCGCTGTCGCTTTTCCCCCTGGAACCTGCGGCTTGTAGGTTTACAGACCTCTGATTTACAGATCCAGTGGCTCTGGGCGGCTTCACGGGTTATTTAAGCCGGACGGATGGAACTCCCGAATGTTGTCAACAAATGTTGGAACTGGCCGTTACAGAGAGAAATTTATCCATATACCGATTCTGCGCGGCCCATTTCTCGCCTCAAATTTTTATCAGAAACATATTTTGTTGCAGAGTTTAAGAGGTTGTGTATTCAATTAATCCGCCATTGCTGTTCTAGAGCTCTCGGCTGTGCACCGAGTGCACTCGGCTACGTG
>NC_137196.1:26700986-26870986 GCF_960531495.2 Zeus faber | reverse complement strand
CATGGGAGCCACATTAATGGCAGCAAATAAAATCACTCCCTTTGCTGAGGCTCAGTCCCTCCCGCACTCATTTGTACTTTTTTCTGCCGCTGTTGTTTTCGTGTGTGGTTATCAGTGAACTGTCCTTTGGCTCTTTGCTCGGGACTGATTCAGTTTTCAACATTGAGTTTTTTTTTTTTTATTCTCTCAAGTTCTTCCCTCGTTGCTTCGGGGACCGGGAGGTTTGGAGGTGCCACCGAATGACCCTTTAAATACGGGTTTTGAGGCTCTAACTGTGATGGACGGCTCCAACAAATCAATTTAATTTGACCACTCACTATTTGTTCTGGCCCCGGGTTTTATTCATGGTGTGCGATGTGTTCGTGCTTGTGTTTGTCACATCGGTCAAGGGGTGAAAACAAGGGACGAGCAACGCCCTGACGAGCTGGAGGTCGACTGCAGTTAGAGTTCCACTGCTGCAGGGATGATGCAGTGATGAGGAAAATGACTCGAATAAGAGCTAAACATTTGTTTACAAATTTTACCTTATATGTAGTTATTATAATATTATAGAAATGCTTTACTGTGACTGGTTTTGGAAATTCAATATTTCAAAAAGATCCTTGTGACCTTTGAGTCCATAAATATAAAAAATGTTTTTCTGTAACTGTTATCAAAATTGGAAAGAAATAGCGCAAATAGTACTTCAGTCATGTCAGAATATGATAAAATATGAGGTAAAAGTACGAGTCATGTTCTTTTTTCTATCAATTCAAGTTCTATTACATTTGATAATGTAGTTGTAACTTGTTACTTTCCACCTGTGACATCTTGTCCACAGCAATGCAATAACAGGACGTGTGTGTGTGTGTGTGTGTGTGTGTGTGTGTGTGTGTGTGTGTGTGTGTGTGTGTGTGTGTGTGTGTGTGTGTGTGTGTGTGTGTGTGTCTGTGTGCATGCGTGCGGGTGTGTGTGTGTGTATGTGTGTGTGTGTGTGTGTGTGTGTGCAGGTTTCGGCTGTGGGCAGTAGACTATACCGGGCGTCGGTCCAGCCCCAGCGAGGTCACCATCAAAACCCCCTGTCCTGCTGTGGATGACGTCAAGGCCCAAGGTGAGGAGAGGGGAGAGGAGGGGTGAGAAGGGGGAGAGGAGGGGTGAGAAGGGGGAGAGGAGGGGAGGGGGCGAGAAAGGGTGAGAAGAGGGAGAGGAGGAGGTGAGAAGGGGTGAGAAGGGGGAGAGGAGGGGGTGAGGAGGGGTGAGAAGGGGGAGAGGAGGGGGTGAGGAGGGGTGAGAAGAGGGAGAGGAGGGGGTGAGAAGGGGGAGAGGAGGGAGAGGAGGGGGTGAGGAGGGGGAGAGGAGGGGAGGGAGTAAGGAGGGGTGAGAAGGGGGAGAGGAGGGGGTGAGGAGGGGCGAGAAAGGGGAGAGGAGGGGGTGAGAAGGGGGAGAGGAGGGAGAGGAGGGGGAGAGGAGGGGAGGGAGTAAGGAGGGGTGAGAAGGGGGAGAGGAGGGTTGAGGAGGGGAGCCTCGGCCGTGCGTCACAGCCATAAACCCACTTTCAGCGCAAGAGCGGAGGTGGCGGGGAACGCCGCGCACGCAACAATGACTTTGATTGTGTGGCATCGTAAACAAGCCTCGGCGCTGATGGCGATGCCTGCCGCCCGCCGCCCGCCGCTCGCCGCCCGCCGCTCGCCGCCCGCTGCTCGCCGCCCGCTGCTCGCCGCCCGCTGCTCACCGCCCGCCGCCCGCCGCAAAAAAAGAAAAAGATCCTCTGAGTTTCCCAGCGTCTGAGGCGCGTGTCGCACGCCAGCTCTGGAATCCGGAACATTATCCGTGTTATTGGGGGTTTTTTTTGTTGTTTTTTTTTTTCATTATTGCCGCTATTATTTCAGCGCCACCAGAGCTGCGAGGTTCCCCCGTTTGGGGGGAGGAAGGAGCGAAGCGGGAAGGAGCGAAGCGGGAAGGAGCGAAGCGGGAAGACGCGTCCGTCCCCGAGCGGCGCCAGCGTTCTGTGACCATAGACAAGTTGACGGAGGAGTCGGTGTCGGACGCTTTCCGCTTCCAAATCGCTCGGCGGCGGCAGCGGCTGATAAAGCAGAGGAACGCGGGCGTCGCCGCGAGCGTCGCCGCGGGCGTCGCCGCGGGCGTCGCCGCGGGCGTCGCCGCGGAGGTGACGGCTGCTCGGGCAGTCGGTTGATGTTTACCGACCGTGTAAAGTAATAAAGTAAAAATACCTTCTTACTCTACTTGAGTAGAATCGGAGTTCTACTCCGACATAAAACGGGGGGGAGAGCTTAGAGCCGGTGATGTCGGCGGGGCCAGTCGTCCGGCCTGAACAAGCACTCCCGCGACCGCGTTGGAGGGCCATGCCCTCCTCCTCCAGGTGGGGGGGTGGCGATGCGGCCCCCCACCTACGCCCGCTGCCACCGACGGAGACCCCCGCCCGCGGCAACGGTTTCACGAACTCCCAGGGAGTGTTCCAACGAGTGACTTTAACTGTCACCAGAGTCGTTTTTTCGGGGAGACCTCCCGACGTTTGCCGCTACTTTTGCGCATACACGTGTTGTACCTGCAGGGTCACAGTCCCGCCCCCTGGAGGCTCCTGGACTTCATGGAAGCTCGGCCCCTCAACGTCCAGATTTTGGAGGCACCGTTTTTTTTTGTTTTTGTTTTTTTTTTCATTTTCAGACGACGGTAAAAGGCCGTCATGCAAATATGGGAAACCGGAAAGTAGTTTCCCCCCTTCAAAGACCTCCTCAATCATTTTTTTTTTTTCTCTCTCCCCCTTTTCCGATACGTTCAACCAACAGAAAAATAAGAACACGGGCAAGGGTTCAAGTGCGAGTTGCACAATGGAAGAGTACATCTTCTGAGGGACCCTTCGCTTTTAATGACCGTGACGGCTGTTAGTTTCAAGGAGTTTTACCATCAATAATACTGTCAACAAGCAGAATTTTTCAACCAAAAACAGCAGTCGGGCCGCCCCAGAAGTGGACCGTCGGCCCGTCAGGCGCAGTCACGTGTAGGGAGAGAGGAGGGTGAGGAGAAGCGGGACGGAGCCACGCCCGGGCCGCCGCGGTTTGCCGAGGTAAAAACCTTACGCCATCGGGGCGCCGGTCGGCGCGTTGCCGGTCGTTCCCCCGGCGCCCGCCGCACGCCGACGCGCCGCGGGTACAAGACAGCCGGCGCCCTCACCCTTCCCCTTCCGCTAACCCTTGCGTCCCCGTCCGCAGAGATCTCCGACAAGATCTACAACCTGTTCAACGGCTACACCAGCGGGAAGGAGCAGCAGACGGCCTACAACACGCTGATGGACCTGGGCGCGCCCACCCTGCACCGCGTGCTCTACCACTACAACCAGCGCTACGAGAGCTTCGGGGAGTTCACCTGGAGGTGCGAGGACGAGCTGGGGCCCAGGTGCGAAAAAAAAAGCCGTCCTCCCGGCCGCGTTGCCGCGGCGCCCGCGTGCCGCTCGCTCGGGTCCGTTCTGTCCGTCCGCCACCCGGTGGTGAAGGGCGGGAACGAGCGCGGGATTGGGTCCGGCGGTCAGATAACGTGGAAGTGCCACGCGCTAAAAAGAATATCCTCAACCTCCCGTAATGCTCCAGCTTTGTTATAATTAAAGCAAATTTCTCGACAATGAAACAACAACCTGGAGTAAACCTTCAAATGCCACGGAGGCTGATGCCAATTCTGTGTTTAAAATACCGGTGTTGTATCCGAATGACTCAGAATGATAAACACAAAAAAAAAACCCAAATTTATCTCTATTTTTGTGGTTTAAAAAATGATGCATCGGGCAAATATCTTTCCGAGTGTTTTTATCAGTCCCTAATCAGATAAACCATCGGTATGAATCTACTGTCGTAGGTGAGCTTCTCAGCATTGGGACGGGTGCTCGGCAAACAGGTTTAATTAGGCATATCTCCGAGCCTTCAACTGTATCAAGGAAACATGCGTCATTTCATTTCGCGAGCGGAAAAAAGCAACAAAATCAGTAATTTCTCCTGGCAAGGACGTTTAAAGGTCGTGACGTTCGCAACGCGTCGACTCATAGTTCCCCATGATTCCCCGTGTCCGACAGGAGCCATTATCGTGTTTTTCTAGATCCGCTGGACCCCCGCCGCCCCAGGAAAGTTGGACTCGATTCATTTCCAGCGTCACGGGGGCCCCGGCCCCTTATCATTAACAGTCTGCGGCAGCCCCCCAACCCCCTCCCCCCCCCCCGGCCGGCCGGCAGGGCCGGCCGTGAGGTGATGGATTCCCAGATCCTTGAGAGCCGACAGGCCACTCTGTGGTCCTCGCTCCAAACCCCAAGCCTATAAAAAGCCGAAGCATTTTCCCCTCGCAAGGTTGTTTCAAGGTAATTTCTGGCTGTTCCAGGACCCCCTCCACACACACACGCACACGCACCCACGCGCACACGCACGCACACACACACACACACACACACGCACGCATGCACACGAACACCCCCGCCCACCCCCACCCCCACCCCCACCCCCACCCCCGCCCCCAGCCCTTCCAATGGGGAACAATGGAGCCCACAGTGTGTTTTACGCAGCCCGTCTGTGAACACGGCCTTATTTTAAGTCTTATTTTTTTTTAAGCGATCAAAGCGGCAGTTTGTGTTTGGCTCTCTGATTGAGTGTAATGGGCTGTTTGTGTGAATTAGGTTTACAAGAGAAACTCGCTCGAGCGGATTTTGGGGGGATTTGGGGGGGGGCTGTCCATAGGACGTCACTGCGTCCATTCGGTAACGAGCAGGAAGGAAAGTGTGGATACGTGTCGTCATGTGAAATACTTCAGGTATTGTAAGCAGAGCCATGTGTCCAATACAGAAGTGGTCTGTCTGTCTGTCTGTCTGTCTGTCTGTCTGTCCGTCCGTCCGTCCGTCCGTCCGTCCGTCCGTCCGTCCGTCTATCTATCTATCTATCTCTCTGTCTGTCTGTCTGTCTGTCTGTCTGTCTGTCTGTGAACGGGGGCGCAGCTCATCTGAGCCCAAGATATTCAAACTCACTCCTCAGTTCAGAAGTTCATTTACTTCTCTTACTCACGTATGGAAGTGAGCAAGCGCTCACAGTGATGTCACTCGTGATGTCATGTCAATATGGAAGGAGAGTAAACACCGTCTGAATAAGCAATATCACCTGTCTATCCATCTATCTGTCTGTCTATCTATCTATCTATCTATCTATCTGTCTATCTGTCTCTCTATCCATCTATTCATCTATCTATCTACCTATCCGTCTATCTATCTCTCTATCTGTCTCTCTATCCATCTATCTGTCTATGTATCTATCTGTCTATGTATCTATCTGTCTATCTATCTACCTGTCTATCTATCTGTCTATCTGTCTATCTATCTACCTGTCTATCTATCTGTCTATCTATCTATCTATCTATCCATCTATCTATCCATCTATCTATCTATCCATCTATCTATCTGTCTGTCTGTCTGTCTGTCTGTCTGTCTGTCTGTCTGTCTGTCTGTCTGTCTGTCTGTCTGTCTGTCTGTCTGTCTGTCTGTCTGTCTATCTATCTATCTATCTATCTATCTATCTATCTATCTATCTATCTATCTATCTGTCTGTCTGTCTGTCTGTCTGTCTGTCTGTCTGTCTATCTATCTATCTATCTATCTATCTGTCTGTCTGTCTGTCTATCTATCTATCTATCTATCTATCTGTCTATCTATCTGTCTATCTATCTATCTATCTATCTATCTGTCTATCTATCTGTCTATCTGTCTATCTATCTATCTATCTGTCTATCTGTCTATCTATCTGTCTATCTGTCTATCTATCTATCTATCTATCTGTCTATCTATCTATCTATCTATCTATCTATCTATCTATCTGTCCATCTGTCTATCTGTCTGTCGATCTGTCTATCTATCTATCTATCTATCTGTCGATCTGTCGATCTGTCTGTCCCTCTGTCTGTCTGTCTATCTATCTATCTATCTATCTATCTATCTATCTGTCTGTCTATCTATCTATCTATCTATCTATCTATCTGTCTATCTATCTATCTATCTATCTGTCTATCTATCTGTCTATCTGTCTATCTGTCTATCTGTCTATCTGTCTATCTGTCTGTCTATCTATCTGTCTATCTATCTGTCTATCTATCTGTCTATCTGTCTGTCTATCTGTCTGTCTGTCTGTCTGTCTGTCTGTCTGTCTATCTCTCTATCTCTCTATCTATCTATCTATCTATCTATCTATCTATCTATCTATCTATCTATCTATCTATCTATCTATCTATCTATCTATCTATCTATCTATCTATCTATCTGTCTGTCTGTCTGTCTGTCTGTCTGTCTGTCTGTCTATCTATCTATCTATCTATCTATCTATCTATCTATCTATCTATCTATCTGTCTGTCTGTCTGTCTGTCTGTCTGTCTGTCTGTCTGTCTGTCTGTCTGTCTGTCTGTCTGTCTGTCTGTCTATCTATCTATCGTTCTATCTATCTATCCATCTATCCATCTATTTTTCTATCGAAGTGTCTGTCCGTCCATCTATTCCTCCCTCTCTCCCTCTCACTCTCCCCCACCCCCCCCCCTCCCTCCCTCTCTTTCCTGCTCTCTCGCTCCAGCCTCATAATGGAAGGTCGTTTTCTAATTGTGACCGTGTTGGAAAGAGTTGATGTAATTCGTGGAGTTGGGTCTGAAAGTGTTCCATTAAACTACACACTTACACTCACATTGAGAGCCGGGGGGCATGATTAATGTTAATAAAAGCACCTCGGAGAAGGAAACAAAAAAATAAATAAACCAAATATAAAAAAAAAAGAGGTGCATTTGAGGTAAAAAGACAAACCATGCCATCAGAGGAGGATTTATACAACTGAACTGGTGATTGATGGGACACTTTTATATACATTATACTGTGAGGAAGTACTTTACTATATTTTCAGTTCCTCTGGCCAGGAGATGCAACTGATATTGGTGTTCGTCTGCTTTTTTTCTGAAAACACACAGGCCAAATCCCTGACATCCCCAAATGAAATTAATCCCCAACATCAGCATGTGTTGGGTTGGAGAACAGTCTTTAATTATCATCAGTCAAATACAGCAGCGATCCCCGTGTCCCTGTTCTGGAAAGCCGATCGTGGCATTTTTTTACTTTTTTAAACAATTTAAACCCTACGTACAATTATTCCTTCAAAGCGACATAATTCGAAATCTCAAGGCAATATTTCCAGCAGCGGATGTGAATCCGAATGTGCACTCAATATTGATGGAGAAGGAAAAAAATAAACAGAGGAGAATCATACCGAATATGTCGTTTTACAAGTTGCTATGGCAACAACTTCTTCCCGTTCCTGTTGAGAGATTGTGACATGCCTTCCGGTCCGTTTCCCAACGTATTTGTCGCTATTACGTCAATGGAGCAGCGGTCCACTAGGGGTTGGTGTGTTTGAGTTGAATCCTCTATTGTTTTTTTATATGCTTTTGTTTTTGGTTTTGTTTTTTTTAGCTGTGCTGTCAGCCTGCTGGGCATACAACACAGAGTATTTGTGTCATTGCATCTAGGACAGAGTTAGTCTGCAAGTGGAGTTCAACTTCTCCACCTGTAATGACACTATTTATTCATTCTTTAATCATCAACAACTGCTGCAACAACTCTGTCCTGTGGACGACCTGTGGGATGATGGGAGCACAGCTTTTTGTTACACACAACCACCACCAATCCCCCTCTTTGGAGAACCATCTCACCATGTTTTGGTCTTTAGACAACTAATCATCATTACTACTCCAAGAGGGAGAATCACCAGGGGTGAGACAAATAAACATAGAAACAAACGACAACATGTACATGGAAAAACATGAACATAGAAACAAACAACAACATGTACATGGAAAAACACGAACATAGAAACAAACAGCAACATGTACATCGAAAAACATGAACATAGAAATATCAGATGACAACATGTATTGAAAAAACAGAGTAAATTAAGTCCAGGAAAACTGGAACAGAAATGACGGCGCATGGCCTCTTCCTGTCATACTGTAGTTATGGCAGTATATGAGGGAGAAAAGGAGAAGGATGTAACCAGGAGGGTGTTGGGGGGTGTGTTCGAGGCAGATGCTGGTGGTGTGTGTGTGTGCCTGTGATGAGTCCGTCTTTGTGTGTGTGTGTGGGTGTGTGTGTGTGTGTGTGTGTGTGATGTGTCCACCGGTAAGTGCACAGGACTTGTCCCAATTAGTTCTGGTGTATGAGGTCGGAATTATATCGTAGTGCTCCAACAGCAGATATATAGACACTTCACGACTGCAGGGAAAGCCCGGAGAACCGCGCCCTGCAGCCACAGAAGACCCCCCAGCCTCTGGAGAAGCCGGGAGGCTGCGCAACCATCCACGCATGGCCCAGAGGAGCGTAAAACTATCCCAGAGAGCGCGAGGAGACTCTGCACTCCTGAAGCGCACACAAACCTTCCACCCCCATGTGCAGGCATCAGACGCACATGTGGGTGTGTCTGCTGTCACTGACCACAGGCCCGGGGCCAGGTCCCGTGCTGACAGACCGACACCCCGCGAGAAACATCCCCCATGCCCACCAACACCACGTGGAAAGGCGAGGCCTGCCATACAACAACCGGCCGAATGCCCCACCTGGCCACAAGCCCACGTAGCCGAGTGCGCTCAGCAGGACCCCGATGTCAGCCCTCCGACACCCGCAGACAGCCAGATAGCCAGCCTGCTGAGAGCCAGATATGTGGCCCCTCCACCACCCAAACCCAGCCGGCAGGGGGCTTAGCTGGTCGCTCCCCCGGCCAACCACGCTCCCACACTAACCCACCAGCCTCCCGCCTCCTGGAAACCCCAGCGTTCAATGTGCACTGGTGGTAAATGCAGTTAAAATTGCGAGGTGTGGGGGTGTGAGCCCTCCAAGCATGTTGAACCCAGATTCCCCGCAGCCCTGGTCTGGTGGAGTGTTGCTTGGAGTAAAATTTGTGTGGGTGTGTACATTGTATGTGTTCTAACCTAATATGAGTGGTAGTAAAATTGCTGGACAGACGTGAAGCACGCCAGGGCAACAGCGTTACAGGCAAGATCACTGCTGCCCCCCACATCCCTACCCACATAGCTCGCACCCCACCCGTTCCGCTAACCCGAGGCCTATTGTGTGGTGTATGGACTGAGTACTTTAAGTCCTGGCACTTGGAGGAATAGGTGAAGCGCAACCAGATCAACGCAGGACTGCAGTAAAATAATAATAATAATAATAATAATAATAATAATAATAATAATAATAATAATAATAATAATAATAATAATAATAATAACTCAAATTTGTATAGCGCCTTTCAAAAAACCCAAGGTCGCTTTATAGGAGGGGGGGGGGGGGGGGGGGGTTAAGGGAGAGAGGTACAGGAACAAACAAAACAAAGGGATAGATAAACTAACTAATGGGGAAAGGCCATGGTGAAAAGGTGGGTCTTGAGGGTTGTCATGAATGTGTCCAGGGGCGGGGCGTTACGGAGGGAGGAGGAGAGAGGTCGGGGGCTCCCACGCTGAAGGCTCTGTCCCCGAAAGTTTGTAGTCTGGTACGGGGGACGGACATCAGACCCATGTCTGAGGACCGCAGGTTCCGGGATGGACTGTGCTGGTGGAGGAGGTCGGACAGGTATTGGGGGGCAATTGTGTGAAGGGATTTGTATGTGAGGAGGAGGAGTTGGTAGGAGATGCGGAACTTGACCGGGAGCCAGTGGAGGTGGATGAGGATGGGGGTGATGTGCTGCCAGGGCTTAGTGTAAGTGAGAACCCTGGCAGTTAAGTTCTGCACATACTGGAGCCTTGTCAGGGCTTTGTTGGAAACCCCGGACAGGACTCCGTTACAGTAGTCCAACCGGGAGGTGATGAAAGAGTGGATGAGGATTTCTGCCACAGAGTCAGACAGTGAGGGACGGAGACGGGAAATGTTTTTGAAGTGATAGAAGGCGGACTTGGTGATGGATCTGATGTGTGACTGAAAGGAGAGGGTGGAGTCCAGGATAACACCCAGGTTGCGGACCTCGGGAGATGTTTTGATGGAACAGCCGTCGACAGGTCGGAGGACATCTCCAACCTTCCGGAGCAGCGGCTTTGGGGCCACAACCATGAGCTCTGACTTATTGCTGTTGGGTTGGAGTAGGTTAGTTGTCATTCAGGTTTTTATGGCTTGAAGGCAGTTGACCCGAGACTGTGGGGGGAGCTGAGTGGATGGTGAGGTGCTGAGAAAAAGCTGTGTATCATCAGCGTAGGAGGAGGAGGATTGAGGATATGAGGAGGATTGCGTGGGAAACCGTGTCAGTAGGCCACGTGGTACCCCGCCCCAGACCCGACCATGCCCCATCAGGCACCTGACCAGCCGCCAGCCGTGGCGCCTGCCAACTGAGAACAGACAACGGCAGACGGCCCCCAACCCACAGCCTGGCCCCCCAGCGCCAGAAAACAGATTCCCGAACAGCCATGTGAGATGACGGGAGTCCCCTCAACACTGAAGGAGACCACATAGGGAACCCACACCGAGCACACCCGGCCAGGCTCATGTCCCCGTCGGGGTCCCAGGACCATGCGGACCCATACGGACCCGGGAGCAGACTGAATGAACGATTTCCAGCAGAGTCAACAGACCTTGCATATCTCAAATGTGTGCGAGGCCTTTTTAAATCTCTTTTTCATCGTCGTTTCAGCAGCAAAGCTCACTGGGTTGGCTCCTGTTTGAACCCACATTAAATTGCATTGAAAGATTTCCTGGGTTTTGTACTAACCAGTGCACGGACGCTCGGAAATGACAAATTCAAAGCCTCTCGTTGCCTCTCATTGTGCAGATTTTTGCCCTAATAAAAGACATATCACATTATCGTAGGCAGCTTTAACGGACCTAATGTTCCAGTGTTGAAATCCCCCCCGGCCAGGAGCTGCGGACTGACGTGACATTCCATGAACAGTTTAATGGATGAAAGTGATGTCTGGTCAGGTCCAAAAATACTCAGCAGAAAAAAACAATGGTCATTCAAAGTTTGGTCTTTTTCAAGCTGGATGTTGATGTTGGCAACCGTGCACCATAACATCGGTCAGCATCCAGATCTGGTTGATTCATTGGCTGATGGCAGAACGGAGGTGGGACTAACTGGAAAAGGACAGAGAAAAAAACTGACTTTAAAAATGTTCTGTCATCATTCTGCTATTGTACAAATTTATCAATCGTTGCTTTGCAGTTTGTAAGAGTTTGGATACGAGCGCAGGGTCATGTTGAGATCAAGGCTCAGACCGAGCTGAGCTTAATTCAAGACCAAGTTTAAAGTGGAAATCCATCAGATTATTATGCTTAAAGAAATCCTCATATTTATTTATTTATATTTATATATTTTTATTTATTTAATCATCCCATATTTATTTAGCTGGCACTTCATAGGAAACAGGCATTAAATGTATTTGTGTTATTCATGTGCTCCGCTCTGTGCTGTATCCGTGGTTGGTGGCCAAGTGACCAAGACAAAACAAAACAAATCAATTGACCAGAAGAAGGCACAGCTTTGACAAAAGTATCGGACCAAAAACCTGGACGTTGGGGTAAAAAAAAAAAAAATCCGTTGCAGTTCTGAAAGGAATTAAGGAATTTGAAGCGTAATCCACCGAACACAGACGATCTCCATGGATTTCCACTTTAAAGTGCAGGGCTCAACTGTGGAATAGGATGAGTAAGCGCTGCATTATTACGAGCCCGCAGCCTGACCTTCCATCAGCTGCCTTTTAAACGGCCTTAAGGCACAGAGAAAAAACAGTTTGAATGTGTTTTGTCGTCGCTCAAGTCTAAGATAAGTATATCGGGCGGAAACTGTATCCTCTTTGTTTGTTTCTTGTCCTACACCGCTGTTATCTCGGCCTCCAGAGAGAGGATCGACTTCACGTAGACGAAGCAGCACAGCAACCGAACACACACACACACACACACACAGATGACTGCACTGACCGACCACTTTTGCCCAAAGCAACACACAACAAGTACATATCAGCAAAGTCTCCATTAGGGCCAAATAACACCGGCAGAGTCAAAGGTTTTTGGGACGGTATTTGAGGCTGAACAGGTGAAGATCCTTTAGGCAGCGGCATACTTCACAAAAACATGAGAAAAAAGACGTAAGAACCACAGTAGAACATGTCCCAGAGCACCGTTGTCAGAATACTCATTAAGAACTCCATTTTCGTCTCGATACGTCATTCCTTGCAACTAGGGGGCGCAGAGCGATTCCGTGACACCTATTTCCGGAGCGAGTTGCCGAAAACAGGAAAAAACAGCAATACAACAATGGTGGCGGTGAAAGAAGCAGGAATACGACAGAGCGAGGAGGCGGCAGTGGCTTTGGTGTCTTTCAAGATGGAAAAAAACAGAAAAAGGCCAGGACGCGAGGGCATTTGGACCAATCACGACGAGGGGGAGCTCTCAGAGGGAGCTCTCAGAGCGAGGAAAAGGCAAAGGCTAAAGTTCGCCTTGGGCGGCCCGCACGGGAAACACCGAAAGAACCCTAATGGCGGCTCATTTGGTTCTTCTCTTGCTCCGATTGCGTCCTTTTTTTGTCAAATAGTTCCACTTCATTTTAAGTATGCCTCCGCCTTTAGAGGGTGGAGAGGCCGGTGCAGGGTTGGGTCTTCGTGTACGGGACCAATAATACAAATACCCAAAACAGACATCTGACTGAAAGTAGTGCGATGTGCAAATGCAAGGACGCACCAGCCAGGAGAGGTCGGCGCACCCGATCGTACAGATATGTGATCAAAAGCGCCATCGTCAGGCACGCACACACTCCAAAAATAGAAAGAACATCCTCGGCTTTCTTCAGAGCTTCTCCAGTTGGCCAGAGTCTTCCGTGTCGCAAGCACTGGAGCACCGGCAGGTTTGTCAAAACACAGATAGCGGCGTCCCCAATCGTCGCAGGGGGACTCAAAACAAACCCGGTTCCCGGCGCTCGGAGGCGAGTGAACGGAGCGCGGCGGCGTTATCTGCCTTCGTGGCGATCCCCTGTCTTTCCCGAAACAAATAACACGGCGTCTCGCGTTGCGGTGACGCGACTCCCTGGACGAGGACGCTCGCGCCGCCCTGCGTCTTCAGGCAACATCGCGTGACGGATTTAACTGGAAACACAAACGTACCCGAAAAGGTCTGGTCGGCTCGGTCCAAGGCCTGACAGCAGCACCCCGCGCGCGCGCACACACACACACATGCACGCACACACTCGGAGGCCCAGACGGTGTCATCGCCGGGGGAGGACCCATCACCGAGAGGCACGTCGCTCGGCTGTTGACTTAGAAATAGTAGACGCTCTGGCTCGGAGAAACAGAAAATCCTCAATCTTTTACCGTTGCAAACCCTCGTCTTGTCCTTGGTTGGACTCCATGCCCCACGGTGAACTGAGAAAAACAAAATATATAGATATATATATTTATAAATTGTCTCATTTCTTTTTTTTTTTTTTCCTCTTCGCGACAGTCTCTCCAATCAGACGATTGCCTCGCGATAATAAGTGTTGTTATGGTTGGAATTTTCTCTCAGGAAATTACAATCATAACCACTGTGGACTGTTTACTTTGCTCTCTCTCTCTCTCTCTCTCTCTCTCTTTTTTTTTTTTCCTCCTCTTCCTTTTTTCTTCTTATTAGGAAAGAGGAAAATCCGCTCACGGGCCTCATCCCCACAGTGCAAAAAGGCGGAGGCGGCCCCCATGGAGGCTCGCTGGTCGCCGCGTTCGGAGCGTTCCGCCGGGGGTGGGAGCCCAGCACAGGTGGCACTTGTACCGCGGCACCAAGGATGGATGCCATGTGGGGGGGGGGTTCTCCGTTATTTTACCACCCCCCCACGCGTGGTGACGTGTAAAAAGAGTTCAAAAGTGGAACGGGAAGGATTCCTTCTCAGCCTCAATTCGTTACTCACAGGCCCGGACGTGAATTGTGACGCGCACGATAAGCCGCGCTGGCTCCGGAACGATTGTAAAACGGAAGAAGAAGCAGAAAACATGTCCCACGCTCCAAGTTCTGGGACCGACCGACAAGGGTGACGTTCCAAAATGAGGTCGTGCGGCCTGAACTGCAGCGGCTGGGCCGAGCGTGCGAATTGGGTACTTCGTCGCGCGGAGCCGAGGTCGGAAGGCGCGGCAGCACTGTGGGCAGCACTGCGGGCAGCACTGTGGGCAGCACTGCGGGCAGCGTTTGTTCGTTCGGCCCAAAGCGTGAGTTGAGATGCGGAGCAGGTCGAGTTCACGCCTCGATCCGTGGCAGGATGGAAATCCGGAGGAGAGGGTCAAAAACTTTTTTTTTTGGGGATTTATTTTGAGTCCCTCCTGCCGCCCTTTGATTCCTTCACACACGCCGTGCCTCGGAAAACCTATTTTCCACTCCCGTGCGTTGCCGTTTGGACCCCTTTGAAAACGTTTTTCTCCCCCCACCTCGCGGATTTTTTTTTTTTTTTTTTTTTTTCTCTCTCTCTTTGTTTTAAACAAATAAATATCCAGACTTCCACAAACCGCTGAAATCTGCGGTGAAATATTAGGAACACAAGCAGGTCTCAGAAAAATGATCTGAATGGCATGGCGCTACGACCGGCGCGGCTCTCATTTTAAGACAGAATGTCTGAGGAGACTGACATCATTAAAATTCCATCAATTTTCTCCCCCCCCCCACCCCCCACCCCCCCACCCCCCTTCAGAGCGTCCAGGACAGATGATATATTGTGTTATTATTATGGCCGACCAGACAGGCATCTGCGAAGAGAACGTAACCCCTGTTAAGCGTCCCCGCGCACATGACTGCAGCATTCAAAATACGCTTCCATTCCAACAATAATCCAACGGCCGATGCAAAATATTGACCCTGCTAGTTATCTCCGCAGCGCGGGCTACTGCAAACGATGTCAACTCGTCAGAAGTCTCTTCATATAATACGGTATATAAAACACGGAGGGAGGCCAAAAACAACCCACACACGGAAAGTCCTGTGGACGTCGAGGCTGTTTTTACGCGTTATAATTTACAGGAACAATATTGTCGCTAGAGATGTCACGGAATGAGGTTTTGATGGCACAGATATCACAATTTAACTGTTTTACGATTCTTGCCGGGTAATTTATAATGCAACACCGTGGAGCGCGGGGGGCGCAAGCAGGACGGGACGGATTTGCCGTTTCTAAAACCCCGGGGGTCTCGGTAACGTCGCTCCCCGTCATTTGTAAAACCCTGGGGGCACAGCCTCGCCGAACGCTCTGCTTCAGGGGCGTTTCGGGGGTTTTATTCTCGCACGGTCCCGCAAAATGTCGCGGCTTCGTGGAGGAGTGGCATTAAGACGCGTGTGACCATGTTGCGTGCTTGTGTTGTTTGTTCCCTTTTTCGATTTGAGTTTTGGTTTTTTTTGTTTTGTTTTTAGGCCTAAACGTTTGCCCCATCGGAATGCATCGACGCACAGCTGCGGCGGGGCGGTACATTTCTCGGCGCTAAAGCCTTCGGCGAGGTCTTATAAATGATGGAAACCAACATTTAAGAAATACAGCAAACCTCTAGGAGAGCTTAAGTATTTTATCTGCATAACATTTATAATGTTGAATATTAAAAACGGTTTCACCGCCCCCCCCCCCCCCCAAAAAAAAAAAGAAAGATGGTTGCTGCAGGCTTGCAGGCCTCCCACCGTTTCTGGCTCAGTGTGCGCTGCGTATAGCCTGAGTACTTGTCAATGTCATCAGCTCATTAGTAGCTGTGTGCCGTATCCATGGCGACTTGTGCCTGACCGGCAGACTTGTGGCTTGGCGGGTCGCGGAGACTGCAGGCGAAGAGGTGCTGGTTTGGCTCGAGCACCAGGCCAAACTATTTCTGTGGAATGAAGAAAACCTTTTTTTTTTTTTTTTTTTTTCGGACCTCGCTGCCAATTCTTCGCGACCGGCCAACGGGCTTGCTTGACTGGGCTCAGCGGTTTTTAATGGCACCGCGCGTCCCCAGGAGCTGTGTTTATGTGGCCCGTTGGCATCCAGTTTCCAGCGGGGATGATTTTTCAGCTGGGCTGCTCTGGCCGCCGGGCAGGTTGAGACCGTGTTTGAAGGAATTCAACGCTCTCTCGCTGTGTCTCCATGACATTAGCTTCTTTTTCCCCTCGCACGACCAGTCCCTGACTTGCCAGGGCCATTCATTCATTATATTTCCTTTAAAATATATTTTTTTTTTTTCAAATGTGTCATCCCTACCTAAAATGTGTGCTGCCACTGCTTTCATTGCTTTAAACCTGGAAGGAACCAGTAATCGTGCACCTTGCACAGTCAGTTCCTTCAAACAGGAAGTGGTCAGTGAACGCCGTCTCCGTCTCCAGATTTACGTGCGTTGTTAAAGATATTCCACGCTGCTGCCGCGAGAACAGTTGAGCAGAGTTCAGTAGTTTTGCAGCAGCAGTTAGTAGCGTCTCCTGTTTCCCCTCTAGTCACAAAATATAACTCTGATGTTTCCTTTTCCACTCAAGAACTGTGGGAAAGTGGACAGTCAGGCCACATTGCTGCAATGTCATGGTGACATCACCTTGACATCCCGGTGACATCACAGTGACATCAAGGTGGCGTGAGGGTGAGGACACCCGGATAGCATGGTCACATCATGGTGACATCACTCAAATATCACGCTGACATCACAGTGACATCACCCTCGTAGCAAAATAAGTTAAAGTGCCTAGAACAGCACAAAGGAATTGAACCCCCGTTGACAGAGCGCACAGGAACAGCACCTACGTCTCACAGTGATATATAACCAGCATAAATGACCAAACACACCAGGACCTTGTGTGCGTCACGCAGAGTGAGTACAGACATCTGTTTGAGGAGAGTACTGACGGGCGTGAGAAGGCCGTCGCTGAAGGCCACACGCATTCTGCTGCCGGAGCCATCGTCTCAAGCGTCTCAAACCGGGGCTTTGACTCCGTCGGATGTCGAAAAACACAACGACCAGGCAACAGTCCGAGCGCACCGGGCCCCACGTGCAGCAGCAGGCATGGAGAGGCGGCAGCCAGACCCACACGGGCTCAGTAGCGGAAAAAAGTCAGAGGTGGGAGAATCAGAACGTAAAACTCTGTGCCGGGATTTCGTGCGGACCGCCCGGATTCGCTCACCAATCGACGACCCGGAGCTCGGAGCGACGGGCGTTTTTGACTGGGCTCGCGTGCGAGTGCCGGCGCGAAAACATGGCAGGGGTGGGATTTTTCCGAAGCGGGGGATTTTTCCACCTTTGGAGCATTCTCGACATGGCAGGTGGCGTAACCGCGAGGCCTTCGGAGCGACCTTACGTAACCCGGTGATGGTCTTATGTAACGCGTGTCTCCTCTTATCTTCGGCCTCACGTCATTGGCCCCCGTGTTCAGCGACTCATCAAGTCTGCGTGTGTTTCACATGGCGGCGGTCCATAATGCAATTCTGCCCAATCTGATTTGACGTTTCCAAACCGAATTTGGTCCGTCTGCGGCCGAAGGAGGGCCAAGGTGATAGCTAATCCGATATGAATGAAACTCCCACGCATACGCGCGCATGCATACGCACGCACGCACAAACACACACACACACACACACACACACACACACACACACACACACACACACACAAGCATGTCTCCACTCCAAGTGGGAGGCTGTGTGAAGCCGCTGTCCAGGTCGGCAGCGAACGCACGCGTTAAAACGCAGATAAACACTCTGAAGCGTCGCTCTAATCCCTCGGCGGTCGCCGTTCTTCTCTCTCCCCCCTCCGCAGGAAGGCGGGCCTGATCCTCTCCCAGCTGAACGAGCTCTCCGGCTGGTGCAGGGGCCTCCTCCAGGAGCCCAAGATCGGCCTGCGACGGATGTCCCTCAAGTTCCTGTCCTGCCGCTACACCGACACCAAGGCCTTCGGGCTGAACTGGGTGGACCTGGGCCAGGACGTCCGCAAGGCCTGCGAGGAGCAGACGCTCACCGTCATGTACAACGACTACGGAGAGCCCAAGGAGCTCTGAGCCCGCCGGAACGCACAGGAAAAGCATCGTGGGAGGCGTCCCGCGGCACCGCCTCCGTCGCTTCATCCGGAAACGAGCAGATTCTCCGTAAAAAATTCAGTGCCAAATGGTGAAACGGTTAAACGTCAAACCCCTTTGTGCCTGTCCCAGACGTAATGATGATGATGATTAATAATTCAGAAACCTTTCTCCTTTGTCCCCTTGTGCGACGGCGGTCATTCCAAGTGTGAGGGAAAAGGGACACTTTTCGAAAAAAAAAATTCCTCCTTTATGTCACTGCTGATGATTACGATTGTGGTTTAGAAGATTTCTCCCGGATGTGCCGGCGCGACGTCCCGGTTGCGCGCTTTAGACGTTGGTGCAAAACCTCTCCAAACTGAAAGGGTCTGAAAAACCCCTACATTTTATCATTTACACCATAGTTATGCAGGAAAGCGTTAGTATAGAGCGGAGCCTCAGCAGCAGCGGAAACAACGTCCGTGATTTGCAAAGGCGTCCGCGTTGATTTGAACGAAGTGACGTCGACCACACTGGAGGAACAGAGATTCTAGATGAACCCTTCCCCCGTACTCTGTATATTGTCTGATCGTATGATTTACACCATGTAACTTACTGAATGTAGTAGTATTATTAGTATGCATTTTGCGACTAGGCTCTTGCGCAGGTATTAACCCACTTCAAGCTGCGTACGGCTCAGCTTCTTACTTTACGTCTCTAAATGTTGAAAGCAACGCTTGCCAAAATCGCGTGAGGGTATTTCTCGCTCTTATTTCCCAAACGTTCCGGAGCCGCGTCACCGCCGACGAGCCTTCATTTGATGTTTCTGTCGTGAATCGCAAGTTTAACATTTTAAAACCGCTTCTTTGTTTTTTTTTTTTTGTTTTGTTTTTCATTCAAATGTGCGCCGTCCGCGCTGGAGGTTGATGCCGGAGAAAACTAAATTTTTCCGTTATTCTCTGTTTTTGTCTCGGCCTCCTGTGAACACTAAACCAACGCTTGTAGATACTTGTATAGGCAGCAAAGACGGTTTGGTGTAACGCGTCAGATTATAGCACAGTAAGGCGGTTTCCCTCTGTAAATAGGTGTACAACAGGTGATGGATGGGGCGGGGGGGGGGGCAGCAGGGACTGAGAAGGTGCCCGTTAGGGGCGGTAATGCACGGTTTTGCGATTGTTTCATTCAATTAGAAAACGGGGGGAAATAAATTCACGTACAATAAAAACACTGTTTTTATTTGCTTTGTTTGGAAAAGAGATGGCTCCGATCGCGATGCTCAGCGTAATGGTACGGTCCACTTTAGGGCCGTCTGAATGATTGTCCCAGGAATACATATGGGTAATATATTGTTAATGTTATGATTACAGGTAGGAAAGATGGGGGGGGTGCAAGTCTTAATAAGGGGGGTCAGACCCCCCCCTAATTTGAACCATACTTGTCGTCGTATTGAGCTGTAGAACCTGTGCCATCCTCTGGTCGTTGTGTCAGTTCTAATGCAGTGAGTATGACGCCCCGTTGGGTTATTTTATTCACGTTTTTTATTTAGTTGTTGTTGTTGTTGTTGCTGCTGTTGTTGTTGTCGTTGTTGTGGTGCTTTCATACTTGAAGAGTTTTATTCCAAAAGCAACACTTCTGCCATTTTCCCAGAAGAATCGTGAGAAAATACGACGGTACTTTCCCGACGGAGGATCACCAGGCGGTTCTTTCATGGACCCGTGATAACTTGGTTTTTGAGTTATTGAAGGGTGTCGAGAGGGGTGCACGTGTAACGATTTGGGATAAAACACTTCCGCTTTTTTGTTTTTACAGAATTGTTAGGCTGTTTGTCTTTTGCATTCACTTGTTCGTAGAATAATAGCTATTTAGTTTCGGTGCAGGGTAACAACATATAAAACATGCGTACTAATGGTAAAGGTGAACAGAAACATGCATAGTACATCTGACGGTGCAGACGCGCTGTAATGATGATAAATTGACTCGCTGGATTAAATGTGGATACAAGATCTACTGCCTGCATGCAATACTACAGTATGTCTATACTCTATGTGGCTAATATGACATTAACTTTTTTCACTTTGATCTTTGCTATTTCAAAGAATAATAAAGGTTATATTACGAAATGTGCCTCTGTGTCAGACTGTTTGTTTCTTCACCGCTTGGAGGACACACCCCGACCATGCAGCAGATCTACAAGGAAGGTCTACATCAAGCTCACGTAAAAAACAAAGTGAAATTCACGGGTCAGAGACCACACCACGACGGAGGGGTGCTGCGTGACTGGCAGGCTGGTGAAAGGTGGACCTCCAGGAGTCTTGACTCTGGGCCGGGGAGGGAGTTTCCAGGGCTCCAGCGGTGACGATCCCCCTGGTGGTTCCCGAGAAATGGAGAAGGGAAAGAGAGGGGTGGAGCTGGGGAGGCGGTGTGGCGCAAAAAGTGTATGACAGGTATGTGAAGTGTTGGTTGGTAGCGGATTGGTACCAGGCCTGGTTGGGTTGGTGTTAATTGCTGTACTAATCGTTCATCCCAGCCAGTGCTGTTGTCCTGCACTGGGTTTGAACCGTCTCAGCTCCAGTTTGCTCGGACGATGCGTCTTCTCCTCGTGTTTCTCTGGCTAACTGCCGTGACGCTCCAGTTTCCTCCGACCTCCAAACGCAGGTTTGTCGGAAATCAGGTGTGGTGTGGGGGTGGTGTGCTGTTGTTTGAGCGGCCACACCTGTCTTGGGTCTAGCTAATTGGGCGCAGGATCGGGGTGGCTCTACGACGCGTTAGAGTAATCAACGAGCGACAGGTACATCGCCACACACACACACACACACACACAGGAGGGGAGCCCTTGTCACGGCATGTTCTCCATCTGCTCCGGGCTTGTTTTAGCTTGCCCACTCCCTACAATCAACTGGTGTGTTTTCAACTCCATCGCCTGCGTCTCAGTGGCGGAGGGCCCCAGACCACGCCATCCGGGTGGCGTGGCGCAGGCTCTGCTGCGTGTGTGGGACCCTCTGATATCATGGACCCCCATCAGGGGCGTCTTCCCGCCTTTCCAAAACGGCATCACATCCGATGACTGGGTGCCATATTATGAACAGAGCTGGAACATCAAATGGGAACGTCTTCCCCATCCTGTACAGTCCACCTGCCACCTCCACCCACGAGACTCAAAACAGCAAGTTGTACACTCAAGTTATAAGGAAAAGGCAGATGGTCATCGTCATAAGCATCCAGAGGGAATCTGAACATATGTGTTTTGATAAACTATAAACCCATGAAATCTTGATTGGTCTTAAAAGGTTCCTTGTAAAAAAATTAATAAAAACGCTGAACTGGGAAAGACTGATTTCCAGAAGTATGCGTCTTACAACTGAAATTTACTGCAAGGAGAAACCCTCCTTCCACCGGACAATTTTACACTTTCGATCGCTGAGAATTTAGAAATAGTCACTTAGAAATGTAAAAAGTCTGGGAAATGTAAACCCAAACATTTTTCATGATAAAACATACTCATTGTATTATACACACTAGAACTATAATAAATCAAAATAATAAATAACTTCAAATAACTATTTCACAAAGGCAATTTCGTATGTAAAAAACAACTATTATTATGACCACAAATCAGCTGTCCGAGGCTCCGCCCACTCAAGGACGCCTGCAGTGACGTCACGTCTAGACGAAACTAAACTAGACTAAATCCACAAAAATTACTAATTATGAGAAAATAATCAAAAATCTTTGAACTTGAAAAAAAACTGCCCCTGGCGTGAGAAACGCTTTAATTCCAATTTTTTAAAAATAAATTATGAAATTATGATTTTTTTTATTTTTTATTGATTGATTTATTGATTCATTGAATTTCGTTTATTTTATTTTAAATTTCTTCTTCTTCTTTTTTTTTTGTTTTAGTTTCAAAACCGTTCGTAGACCTGTTTGACTTATTTTTTAATGTATTTTCAACGTGGTTAACGTGCAGCGTTAGCTCCGCTATGTTGGCCGGTGACGTGTCAATAAAGTTTTGTTGAAATAAAAAGAAAAAACTTTCCCGCCTTGTCAACAGCTGAAGCGGTCTTCAGCTAGCCGACAAGCTAGCCGACAAGCTAACCGCTGTTTGGCCAGCGATGTTGAATTAAGCAGGAAAATGTAAAACCGACAAGAAAATAATGAGAATATTTAATGTTTACATAGGCTAAGGTTAAAAAATAAAATGTTTAAATATCTATTCCAGACTGCCCCCTGTTCTACATTTCAAGACCAGCCAGTCAAGGGAGTGTACAACTCAGTGAGTCGTGTGTGTGTGTGTGTGTGTGTGTGTGTGTGTGTGTGTGTGTGTGTGTGTGTGTGTGTGTGTGTGTGTGTGTGTGTGTGTGTGTGTGTGTGTGTGTGTGTGTGCGTGCGTGCGTGCGTGCGTCCTACTTTGCGTATAGCTTTCCTTCCCAGTCGTGGGACGTGACTTTGAAATTGCCCAAAATGTCCTCAAAACGTTCTATTCAAGAGGTTATTTGTCACGTACATATACATACGTACGTAGATATATGCAGTGGATTGTCATGACGCCCCTGATTACACACAATAAGCTCTAAAAGTACTAAAAACACTAAAATGTGCATAATCCACATGAGGCGCTCGCGCAGGCGGCTGCAGGGGCCGTTGCCACAATCGAGATTCTGGGTTCTATAATTATATAATAGTATTAATTGACTGTGTTGTATTAAATATAGATTTAAATCCTCCTAAATGAAACGTACCTTTATCAGTGTGCAACAGAAGGATTTCTGTGCAACGTTATTCATTTTAGAACCAATATTTTAGCACTTTAAACACCGTGTAAAACCTTTCTTACTTAAAAACATACAACTCAAGCTAGCTTGTCGGCGGAGCCGGTGTCGGGTGCTTTGGCGAATGTTTCTCAGGTCAGGAATGTAACCATCGTGAGGTAAAAGATAGTGAAACTCAATCTAAGAAATACGTGAAAAGATGTGAGTGGCCACTGTGTTTAATAACATATGAGGGAAACACGCTGCTGTGGGCCTCACTGTACTCTATACTGATTGTTGGTCTTTTCCTGCGTCCGCAGTCGTCCTGCAACCGCGTCCACTTCTCTTTGTTTATCTTCTACCGTAGCTGGCGGCGTCAGTGCGTGAGCTCAACTGGCGCTACGCACCGTCATGTGTTATTAAAGGTGGATGCTTGGCCCGTCGGCCTTTTGGCCGCTGTATACAGTGTGTTCGCGCGACGCTACCGTACGCTTTTGTTGTCGTTTTGCTGTGGTTTTGGGGTGATGACATTAGGTGTGTGTGCGTTCACTGTGCGTCGGCGGCGGTGGGCGATGGACCGCTCCTCAACCATTTGAGCTGTGAACTTTTGAGGTTTTTTTTTTTCTTCTCTCTCTTTCTACCTCTACAGGTGCAGTAAGAAAGTGGATTTCCATTGTGTTTGTGGGGCAAGGAGAAAGAGAGACAAATCTAATACTGCAGTCTTTCATGATGCTCACGCCGTATAGTTCCAACTATTTTGTTATTCGTGCTCCTAAAGCAGCTTTATATTTTTTAACACACACACACACACACACACACACGCACACAAAACAATTTCTGGTTATAATTTGGTAAGCGGCAGATGTCTCCAAGACAAAAGGAGCCAATAACTCAAAGGTGAACCTCCTCGTGTTGAATACTGTGCGATTAGAATATCTTCGTCGTGCACGTCACCTATTTAGTTCTGTTATAGCCATTCGTTTTAGATTTACTGGGTTAGGAACCCACAAAGATTTGAGCCCAGCACCGTTAAAGACAGCAATGTGATGTGTGTGAGTTTTCCTTCAATTATGCTCAACACGCAGTGTTGACATCGAAAGCTAAAACCTTTGAACGCCTTGATTTCCCCAAGAATCACAAATCTAAGCAGAATACATGCAGTATAAACCCAATGCGTTCAATTGCATTGGCCTACATTTTTTTGTCGATACCGAAAAATAAAACAAACAGTCAATCAATACAGTTTTAGGATCAATACAAAGTTACTATTTATTTCATATAGAGTACAAACGGAGTATAGTCACACTTTTACTGGTATGATATTCTGAGGGGCTATTTTGAGAGTTCTGGTTAATGGAAAACACCGTTTTATAGCAATTCATACATGAATACAGGAGAGGTTTCAAAGATGTTCATCTCTACAAAAACATTGGGAAGAGCAGAGTTTCCTTGTTGCTTTCTACATAACTATTTGCTGGACGCCGTGATACCACGGCGACTGGAAGCCGCAAGCTAGGTTCAAAACTAATTAACAACTCACTCGGAACTTAGAAACCAAAAGAAAAGAAAAAAAACATGCACCTCGGTCTCCTCTGCACATTTGCTGAGGACTGAGGCATTACAATAACCTTGTGTTTCTGCTCGGGCACGATCTACGCTTTTTCACAAAATGATCAACTTTAAATAGTTCATTAACAATCCAGTCAGTAAAAATGTCAAACATGGATCACATTAATTAAGAAAAACATTTATTTAGATTTGTAAATTCCGACCTATGTACTTAATAGTAGAAAAACTTTTGGAAAGCTAAAAAAAAAAAAAAGTACAGTACTGTATGATGCCTTTTAACTTTGTATTATATTTTTGATATGGTATATACGTAGTTAATTTACACTTGTGACTAGTTAATGATCTAGTAGATATGTTAGAGATCACAAAATATATTATTCTATACATGTTAGTCTTTACTGATAAGTAACCTCACATTCCTATTAGCTACAATCTCCAAGCATTACTTCAGAAAAATAAAGGATTTGTGCCAAGATCCATCCGGATGAAGGGTGGTGGGGGTTTCTGTGTTATTGAAAATGCAGTTTTTGAGAAAATTTGCCTTATGACACTAAAAACGCCTGAATGTATGTTGTTGAACACTGTATTCACGATTTGACCAAGATTTCCTCAGGAAATGCTCACAGGAAATTCAGTAGAATTTAAAAATATATTTGTATATCATGAAATAAAAAGACACTCTCACTCATGAACTAAATAATGAGCAGATTTAGAAAACGAATCAAACATTGACACTGAACATGTCTATGACGGGGCTTAATCCGTCTTTCAATACACTACTGACATTGCAGTTTATCCATGTATTTAGCCATTACAGCCAATAATTATGTTTTTTTATTACATGATGAATCATAATTCCACAAATATACTAAAATCAGTTCACAAAAGCCACCACTGTACCTCTGTTTTACACCTTGTTTAAGGTTAGGTGCAAAAAAAAGATTTATATGCCAAGTGAAAAAAAGATATATATTTTGAACTTTGGAACATCTATTGATAGAGAAGTATTCCTCTTAAACAAGAATAACTTTTTTTTTTTACCTACCTATTTGAACCTCGGTTGATGTTACTTGATGTTAACATCAAGACTTCAATGTCCATTTTGGTTTTCAGTGGAGTAGAAAAGAATAAAGACATCTTGGGGGAAAAAAAAACATACTACATCACGAAACACTGAATATCAGATATATAATTATATATCTATTTAAAATGTTGTGTTTCATTTAATTTGTTTTCTGCTGTTGTCACTTGGTCTCCCACAGTCTACGCGTTGTATCCGGCGAACAAAACTGCAGTTTCTTTCCCTCCTTCAGCTCATTGCATTCCAACTCCTCTTCCTCCTCCCTATGACCGCTTTTCTCTGCTCTTGTTCTCCTCCGCCTTTGGATCTCTGCAGGTGCACTCGTCCTCGCTGCAATCCGCCCCGAACTGGATGACCTGTCGGTGCACACGCATAGTTCAGGCGGTTTATTGCGAATAAAGCACAAAATTATGAAGATGAGGATTCTAAGAAATATCGAATCCAGCGGCTGCTCCCGTCTCGTTTCATGCGGCATGACCTTGCCTGGGTCACATGATGAAACCAGGCATCAAAACTGATGCAGTGGTGGTGGAAAGGTTTGAGCAGTTGGCCCCTGCAGCATTAGAAGGACAGCTAATAACTAATATTTCCCTCGCTTGTTGCACAAATGGACCATGACATAGTAGCGGTGGTTCACAAATGTTGTTGATCAATGCCAGACAGTCCACTGTTCCCTGGATGGCTGCTGAGATTTCAAGCTCTCAAAACAGGCAGTCTGGGCCGGACTCTCCGTTTAGGGAGAAACATCCCCCCACCCCGAGACCTGTCAATCTTTGCCCAACCCCCACAGACTCCCTGGTTTCACTTTGGTTTGAGCAGCACGGATGAACAATCCTACAAACGAGGTGCAAGATCCCTCCGCTGCGAAGGCTGAGAGGCTTCGTGGAGGAGGAGCGTACATGTTTGGCACGAGCTGTGATGGACACCACAGCCGTAGCCTGCAGTGTCTACTTGATGAAATGTTGGAGCTTAGGAGGAGGTGGATATACTGTCATGTGTATTTCAATGGGGAGACTGCCGGGTGAGATGGGTTTACTTTGTGCATCTACTCTTTAAACATAGCTATTTACCCCCTGTGTACACTCAACTACACCACGGCATCAACCTGACAGTAGGTGCTGCACTTCTGTTTTACATGACAAGCTATATTTATGAGGTGCGTTGTGTCCTAGAGTTGGCACGGTTTACAGAAAAGGCCCCATTTCATTTACCCTCATTGAGGAAGCTAAAGACACTTTCTACCAAGTTGATCTGCAGATATCAAAGGCCAGTGGTAAACAGGAAGCTAAAAAAACCTCATTGGCACATTGCTTTTGGGTACAGTGTTTCTCAGCAGAAAATCACAGACATACGTGTGAGGGAATAGAATTAAAATGTCGAAGATTTGGTGGGGGGGGTCGCTGAACATGCCGCTCAAGAGGCTTTCCCTCGCAGACTCGTTTTCCCCTCCACTGCAAATGGAGAGCCACTCGTCAAATCGCAAAAACAGAACAATTGAAAAATAAATTTGCTCAACACCGACCCGGCCTGACAGCGTATGATTGATTTTGACCCCCTTACAACTACGTTTCTGTTTGTGTAATGAAGGGTGAAGCGCCTGCTTTGCAGCAAAAAAAAAAAAAAAACAACCCAGAGTGAGGTCCAATTCGACTTGTGTCTATTACCTCGCCAGTTGTGTTTTTTTTTTTGTTTTGTTTTTTTTCTTGCGTGCGTGCGTGTGTTTTTCAAAGGGAATCCGTAACTCGTCCCGGGGGTGCGATAAAAGCGTATGATGTCAAGAAGTTCAACGTGGCCTTTGAGCGGCGAGAAAAACCTTGAGGATCTTAAGGGGGGGCCAGGGTGGGGGTGGGTGCCGCGGTGGAGGTGAGCGGATGAACACATGTTAGGAATCAACAGGGGGAGGCTGCCAGGTCTTGTCTAGGAAGCGAGCCATCACCACAGGTTGCAAAATAAACTCTGGTGCCCCTGCGAATCAGTCTGTTGCAACACTCGCTCCTGGAGGAGAGAGAGAGAGAGAGAGCGACCAGAGCAATAAAAGGAAGAGAGTGGGAGGTAGAGAGGGGAGGAAATAGATAGCTAGTGGGGCTGATGATATTCACAAAACCAATATCGTGATGTTCGATATAGTAAATTGCATTACTTTACTGTAAAAATATGTGATACTACGATCCCAGACGATATATTTGCACGATAGTCACAACATCAATATTATATTGATTGATGGATTCATATAATCGATAGATAGATAGATGGATAGAGTGTTCTGAAAGGTGTTTGCCGGTCCTGACTACTGATTTCACTCCGCTTTGGGGGAGCAAAACAGGCTTCATGGAGGCTGGAACAGATTTATTCAAGGAGGAGTAAATGCTGGGGAAAGCATAACTCCGGTAGAAATGCCAGTAGTCCCGTTAACACTGCAAGTGCTTGGCGATTAAGTGTTTCCTACGTCAAGTCTTCACTAATTCGACTGATTGATGCATTTGGAGGGAAGCTGGCTGTTTTTCTCTTTGAGGGAAAGACATGGCTGGCAGGCCAGCACCTCCAACTCATATTCACTTTTTTTATTGCAGAATTGATTCAAACAACTGAGCGCAAATAGATTGAGCATGCAAGCATAAAGGTGAATTTGCAAAATGTCAGCTACATGACAGCCAAGGTGACAACAGTTTTATTCCTGGTTTCTCCAGTTCCAGCAGTTAGCGTTCCGACTCAAAAAACATAGATGTAACTCAGCTCATAAAAGAAGGATAATCTCTTTCCATATAACTTGTCGGATCGCCTCCTCACATATATCCCTACTGACCTCCTGTCCTCTTTGATTTTTCCCCTTTAAAAAGGATATGAGTCACTCATGTCCCATTAAATGCCTCATTCAAGAGGTCGAGACACTGCAAGAATGTAATTTGAATGTCTGAGCTACTTCAGAGATGCTTGGTTTGGAGAGAAGCTGAAGCTGCCTCAGAAAGTCATTTTATCCGCTGGTTGAGACGCTAACGTCAGCCATCTTAGAAGGGAAATCCCTAGGGAAGTGTTCTACCCCAAAATCAATCAAAATCTTGTTCACAGCTATAAAAAGGCTAATGCTTTTGACCTGTGTGGATCCAGCCCCAAAGACCCCCAAAAAGGTAGGGTAGGTGAAGTGGTGATGCAGGCGGCCTGCACCATGACTCTCTCATTCCCTGTTTGTCGCCCTATGGTCTGGCCGGGTTCCAGGAGGGACGCCGACTCTTGGTGATTTAACTCGTCTCCTTGACAGTCACTCTGCCGTTTGAAATGTTGCTTTTTTACGACGGTCGGAACATACACCTACGGGTTCAAACCCTGTCACAGACTGGTTAGCGGCAGTCTGGCGGCCCATTTATTATGCCGGTCTGTTGCCACAGACCCAACTTGAGCTCCTTTTTTCATGGGCGGGCGGGGGCTACCGCTTGTTGCCCGTCACACGCGGCGGCCGATGAGAGTGACGGCCTCAGAGGGGGAGCGGAGTCTCCTCAGGCAGTTATCCGAGAAGTGACTGTTGAAAAATAACCTAAAAATAACCTTTCATTTGTGTCACAAACACATACCCCTGCAGAGGCAAAAGCTTGTATAAGTGTGTTTGTTGAGGGAGGATAACCAAAAGTATACGCAGGGGAGGAGTTTTCACGGAAGCGTTTGTTTGAAAGAAATGTTCTTTTGGTGCAGTTGCTCTGACCCGACGCTAACTTTTAGAAGTTGTCCGCAAGTGGGCAACCATCCAATAGCTTTTCGTGGCAAAGACTCACAAAATGGTTGCTTAATTTTGATCATTTTTAGTGGTATTGATCCTTTTCTAATTATAACCTATATTCCAATAATAACCCGATGAGGGGAAACATTCATTAACAGTAAATTCATTTTTGGTTATATTTAAGTTGTTGTTTTTTGTTTGTTTGTTTTTGACTGTCTAACTTGGGGTTTTTTTGGATAATGTACAATGTTGAACTATGTTAAAAAGTTTTGCATGGATACCTGATTACATTTTCACTTTTCAAACAGATGGAGGATGTATAACATGCCCATGTACAATTTTTCATGAGCCCACAATATAATGGTACTCTACCCCAACATGTTAATTGTTATAGAAACTGCCCACAGCTCGGAATTCAAGTGTGAGGGATCTTTACTTAACTTATGTGAGAACTCTTTCCACTGATGGTTTTGGAATTAGTTTCAAAGAAATTGCCACTAACCAACAGTCAGCTTGGTTTTTCAGTATAATGATGACAATAAATACCATTTATATTATAATTTATATATTTAATATTTAAATATTGTGAAATTAATTCTGGGATTAATTATGCAAAAACTTTTCAATAATACACCTTTATTGGCCAGATTTTGCTGAAGGGTATGCTTTTTTTAAATTTCTTAACCTTGTTCACCATGTTTCTTGTCCATTTTAACCTTGTTTACAATTGGGGCTTGTAAAGCTATTTATTTTTCTAAATTCCGTGCACTATTTCTGTCTGGATTTGGTTTTAATTTACTTATTTATATCGCTTTTTATAGCCTATGCACATTTCCTTGACCTGTCTTGATAAAATAGTTGAATAAAAAGAAAATACTCTATTGTATATGACATTATTTATAGTTGTGCTTTGTAATGTAGGTGTAAAGTTTGGACTTTTTTCAAATAGTCTCTAAAATACTTAAAGCTAAGGAAATGACTAGTGGTGCATTGAAAGAGTATATTTTGGGTCACAAAATCGGGTGCCACAGGGTGCCATGTTTGCTAGGGTCGGCTCTGCAGGTCAACCAGACGCCACAATATTGAAATCCAGTTGCCCGGGGCAACTGTTATTGTCGTGTTGAAACAAAGGGTATTAGTGGCCTTTCACTAGCAGGCTAACAAGACATTTATTATTACAATACATGTTTTGTGTTAATGTTGTATCAGTAAGATATTTGGAAGAAACAAATATAAACATATAAAGAACATGTTCCAACATGTTCCCAAAAACAATTTGGTAGTTTGCATCTTTGCTAAAAAGGTCCAAAAACAGGTTGCTCTGGAAAAAAAGCTACAGAGGGATTATTTCCTCGGTATGCAAATTTATCTTGGACAACTTTAAATGGGGACAAATTCAAGGGAAAAAACATGACCAGATGCTGGATACTTACCACAGCAAATCTGTGTTTAGTTGGTCTTGGTTTTAAAAGGGGGGATGGGAGGGTGTAATATCAGAGGTGAGAAAGTGTACAGGGGTGCACGCGATGAAAAGCTGTTTATTTATCCATTGAGTGGAAAGGGTGGCAGGCACAAGCCTCCTCTGTTGTTTTTAAAGTGCGGACCAGGCAGACCGAGCAAGCTCGGCCGCGAGCAGAGGAGATCGGAAAGTAGCGGGGTTCTGGGTTTGTTTGTTTAGCAAAGTTCTCCCGCACAGCGGCGGAGGCCTCTCGCCAAAGAGAGGGATTTTCTACTACTGTAAACAGGATGAGGAAGAGTCTGGGTTTCAAGCTACCGTTCGCTCCATCTGGACAGCGTGTTTGAGCGCAGAGGCAGCAGTGTCGCTCTGACCAGGTCACCTTTTTGAGTATATAAGGAAGACCTCATTTAGAATTTCTACCGATAATGTGTTACTTAACATACTTAGTTTATATGTTGACTGTATCCATTTTTGTGTTGGTCATACTATACAATGATTTATTGCTTGTATTTTGTGGATAATACAGAAGATTAAGAACTTAAAAAAAAAATTACATTCTAAATCGCAATCGCAAAATCATTCAGCCCTATTCTGAATCCATTGTGTTCCCGACGCCTGTTTCAGTGTGTGTAGCCATCCTCCAAGAGTAAAAAAGGTTTCTTTGATTCATTTCTTGTACTGCACCGTAACTTTTATGCGTTCTATCTTGAATTTATCTTCCCTCATATTAGATCTAAAAAACACATTTTATTGGTTTTGTTTGGAGAAACGCACAGCAGATTGGATGGAGCACATGGCCATATAAAGAAATTTGTGATGAGCTGACATCAGCTCATCACAAGGTGAGGTTTTTTCTACTCTTTGCACGCAGAGAGTAGAAAAAACCTTTGACAACAGAGCGTTCCGCGCGGTCAGATATCTCAGCATTTTGTTCACAGCCAATACTTTGTCATTAGTTTACCTCATTATTTAACGCTTTGGCCACGTCCAATATGAACATCCAAAATTGTAATGAATAAATAAATATATTTATATATATATATATATATATACAGAAAATATGACAGAATAAATGACATAAATATGACAGAAAATAAGAAAAAGCATAATTGGTCCCCTTTAAGTAGAGGAAAAAACATCTGTAGAAAAAGTAAGCAGACATGAAAAGGAAGGCTAAAGGGAACACAAGAAAAGGTTTGTTCGTCTAACGTACCTTTCTAGTGGAAAGTGTTGACGGGCAGCAGTCTCCTCCATCATACTGGCAGTAGGCCCTGTTGTTGATGGTGTCACACCAGCCATCCCCACCAAATGGCTACAACCAAATACAGCACAACACCTGGTGTTAATCATCAGAATTATACAGGAGAGACCAGCATCAATTCTGTACAATAAAATATGTTCAATAAATCAAACACTACTACTACTCGGTGGGCCTTACAAGTAGGAGCACAATACAAATACTTGTATCGTGAATACCAGGCAGAAACGGGCCGTCAGGATCATCTACAGTATATCCCCAATACAAAAATCTCATACATGTTGGCTATTGCTGAAATGTGTCATGTAATGTCATTTTTATTTTATTTTATTTTTTATTTTATTTTTTACCACATATAAGCATCCTAGATGTAATGGGCAAGTATCCACTGTTCAGTAAAAGAAGTGCCTCTGATCCATTGGGTCCATCATCTGCTCACACTTCTAAGTCAATTTACTCATATTTTGCCAGGTCATTCCTTTGAAAAAAACCCTCCCGTTGAGAGGGTGAAATTCCAACAGGCTCTGATGCGCATAAATTACAGTTACGTTAAAAATATCTGCAATACATCATAATGTGCTTTTGACTTAAGCTTTAGCAAAGCAAAATGAGAGGTAATGATGCCAGAGGCAGATCTTTCAAAAAGCTTCCCCTGAGAATTACCTTCCCTCTGCTGACTGGCCAGAATTGGCCTGAAGGTGAAACTTTTTTAGTTTTTTATCACCACTGTATCTTCTGTAATGCTCTCCCTGAATCATTGTATTTCATCAAACTTAAATCTGTAGCCTTTGTTAAAGTGCCACGTTGGGAAAGCAAGGGAAGGCACCTCTGAGTCCAAGGACAAAGGTTGAGTCTTCTAATTACTTTGCTTTTTGTGTGAGGAAAAAATATAAAAATGCTTTCACATGCCTTTCCAACCTGTAGAGGTTATTTACCCTTTGTAACAGACTGTCTCCTAAATCCTGACCCTACACATTAATGCTAAATTTTTTGCGTTCATGGTAACCGTTGCCATGTCAATGGATGTCCGAATGCCGAGTGAGCCAAACTGAGTGAGAGCAACTTGTCGAATAAGCCTTGATGAATTGAACACCGGCTATATAAAAAAATCATAATATTCAGTTGGTGTTTTGTGTAAAACTATACCGCCACTTTTATTGATGAACTATTGTAATACTTTCTTCGTTACAAAATGTATAAACAGCTGGCTCATGATAACGCCGTACCACCTTAACAAGAAGTGGAAAACCATTCAGCACACAGTGGGATGGAGTTAAAAATGATAAATGTCCCACAATCCCTGTGATGTCATGTACTGCAATGACACATGAAATTTAACTTGAAAAAAAGCAGAACCCGATTGGCTCATGACAATATAGCTACCAAATTAAACATGACTCTCTCAAGCGCTGGGGAAACATGATTTGCTGAGAAAAACTCCCAGAATGCAATTTTATGGCAGTAAGATATGACCAGCATGCAATTACGAGGCAGTGAATCTGATCCGTCTAATAGGGATTTGATTTGATGTGGTTTTTTTTTTATGGGTCAGTGGGTCCAACACATGACGCCCAAGTTAATTTGACCTGAATGTCTGCGAGGTTGGCTGACTACTTGATGTTCAACATCTTGCGATGTCTCCGTTCCAACTGCTCTGACGATCAGGAACACACAGATACAAAGAGTGTGAAGTCCAATGTGAGTTGGCCCAGTATCCATCTCACTCGATGGTTGCTTGCTCAATTGTACAATAACCTTCGTGAAGTAATTCCAATTTCAAATCTGCCTAAAAAAAAGGGGGGGGGGGGAGATGCACACAGCTGAAGCACAATGGTGCCTTAATGGGCTGAAGGTGTTTTTGCCGGTGGGAGGCGTGTCCTTGTGCTCTGTTTCACGTGTGGGGCGATTGTGTTTTTCCTTTGATAAATATTTTCCCGAATCTGGGGGAGAGGGGAGGGTGTGATAGGTTGAATTCACAGACAGTGGGTTCCCGCACTGTGGACAGTGCCAGACTTTACTGAGTGAAAATGGCAACGTGATGAGGTATTGGCGAGCATTGCGTGACAAGACTGGACCTGGACTAAATGTGTATGGCTTAGCAAACCCTATTATCTGTCCTCCTCATTTATTGCATTTTTACTATGTTTTATTCATAACGGCAGGGCTGGACGGATTGTTGGTGTGTTTCAAAGCGGTATGTTTCAGCTGGTATTCTTCTGTTAAAACAGGTTTATATCCTTGAAATTGAATTAATCTGTCAGGCATTTGCCACAGTATTTTGCTGGACTTACTGCCTTCATGCTATACAATAACTTTTAAACAGAAGAAAAATTGGGAGGCAACATTTAACTGTTCAAACTGCATACTTGCATACATACAGCACTTTTTGTACCCTCTCTCTAAAATTCTCATCTCAATTCTCATCTCTCAATCCAACCTCAAAAACCCCTTTTGTACTCAATAGGTTTCATCTCTTAGTATAAACGTTTTTTCTTTAATAAAAACTGATATATTTCATTGTAGCTCCCGTGTCATGAGAATATTATTGCTTTCATCTTCTCAGTCCCAGATAGGCTGTATTTATGTCTTCTAATATGGCATATATTGTGTTGATATACAGTTGCCATAATTTGAAACAGGATTCATATCCAATAGCTGTAAACTGCTTTTACTCCCTCATTAATCTAGCCAGGATGTGTACATGAACACCGCTCTACTCTTCTCATACACACACACACACACACACACACACACACAAATATTTGATCTCGCCGTCATCCATACGTCTTTCCTATTTATTTTGCGTGTCTTGATTCTCCAGCATTCTATAATTTTCCTTTAGGAAACCGCTGTACTAATACATTGCCTGTTGCGGTTGTAGTTATATATCAACTTAATGTTTTTCAGTATATCTCCGTGGAGAGCATATCACCACCCGGCCTGGATTAGGGGTTGTATTCTCTGTGAAGACTGTAGATAAATACTGCCAAAAAAAGTGAGATACTGCCTTAAGCTCCCAGTTCCTATCAAGGATGGCTACAGGCCCTGTGAACTTTCAAAATCACAAATTTTCTAAGTAATCTTGTTGAGTGGCCTGGCAGTCTTTGCCAAGCATGAATTCTCTGTAACCCCGACCATTGGCTAAGCCCAAACAGACCTATTTAAGCTATTTGCCTCGAGATGAATTATTTGCTTGGTGGACAAGCCTGTTATTTTTCCGACAATTCAGTTTCTTCTATTGTTTTTTTTTTTTTTTTTTTAGGGTTGTCCCCCCCCCCCCCCACTTTTTAAAATAAAAACTTGCAACTCATCAGTCTCTCAAAGGCTGGGGCCCCGCGACCTCCTAGAGGAGTCGTAACAAATGTTTTTCTCAAGGAATTATACCAGCTCCAATGCACAAAACCCTGTGTCAGAATAATGGAAATCCTTCTATTTTTATGCGTAATTTCTTCAGACATAATTTCATAGTGTTCAAGCTCAGAGGCAACAGGTGCGCTCACAGACACGCCAGCAAATAAGACTTTGCATGGATGTGTTAAAAAGGAGTACTTTACTGAGGCCTGCTGTGAGTACATTTAAATCCAGATGATGTCCCAAGAATCCAAACATGCGATGTGTGGCCGCTTGCGTGTCCAGAGGAAATAATACTTCTCTCATTGGTAACTTTGCTTTGTAGCTCTTTTGTTATCGTCTTAATATTTTGTGAAGCAACTGTGATGTACAATAGCAGCAGCTCATGCAATCAGAGGCTGTCGGTTCGATCATTTGGCGTCATTGACAAAAAGTGTTGAGGTGTCCTCAATCAAAAGATCGAACCGCTAACTGCAACCCTGACATTGCCGTCATGGAGAGGGCCCTACCTTTAAACCTCTTTGAGTGGCTAAAAAAACATTATGTAATAGCAGTCCAGTTAACACTTTATTCATATATACTGTATATGTATAAACTATACCTTGTCTCTCCACAAGGGTCAGCCATGCTGCCTCGTGCCTGTAGAAGCTTTGACAGTGCCCAAACTGATTAGCGTGGGCCAAGTTCAAATAAATACATTCCTCACGGTTTCACCAAAAGGCCAGGGACTAAATAACGCATGTTCTGAGTCAATACTTTGATTGGCTTTATTGTGATACACTGTGATCTGTCCTCCACCAGTGTTACTTCACAGAAGCACCCGGGCAGAGCAGAAAGTATGTGAGTGGGAGAAGAAAATATCAGTGGAATTTCCTTCCAGGTATCGCTCTTCTCAGGACAGGACTGAAGGAGAGGATACAAACATACAGGAAAAACAGCCTTTTTTTTGGGGCACTGTTACGCCAGGTCTGACGTTAACACAGACGTTAACCGAAATTAGGTGGTGAGAGAAAGAGGGAGCTATCGCATCTGGAGGAGATCTGGCATGGAAGGTCTGCAGTGCATGTGGTCTGCTATAATTTACACCGTTGTCATGGAAGAGCGGATTATAAGCAACTGTTTTGCCTAGCAACTTTCACGGGAAGGTGGAATGGGAAAATGTAGCGCTGGCAGGTACCAGGGATAGTTTAATACCATGAGACATCAACAGCTTATGTGTTCCACCGGTAATTCCAGCCTTCCAACGCCAAATAGAAATGTACAGGGTTTATGATTACGAATTATGTACTGTACCCATTAAAATATTATCAAGCAAAGACAGCCAATGAGCTGGTGATCAAACTGATGGCAGTTGGAAAGCACAATGAAGAAAAGTGGTCATGGTACTGTAGATAAATGAAAGACCAAAGAATAGGACGATCGACCCTTGGTTTCTGAGCGAAGAGGAGTTGAGAGACTGACTCTAACCTAGAATTGCCTTTGGGATCTGAGACATGAAGCTAAGGATCATTTAATCATTATGTTGGTGATACCTCTTTTTTATATTCTGTGTTCTTTCCTCGGATAGAGGACTGGGTGATATGGAGGTATTTAGACTATGATCCAATAATCAGAGAGCATTTCCACTCCCCCCCCGTTTGCTCTTGTTCCTTTTAGAGGACCACTTACAGATTTGATTTGTGGGTAGTATTTTATCTAGTGCAAGATGCAATATCTTCCTGTTCTTATAGGCTGCCGATTATTGAGCTTTGATATGGTTCTTATTCCATATTTCAAGGAACCGACCCCTCGTCGAGTCATGTTTGCGATTGTTTTCAGAGTGCAACTGTTATATCAGCAATGTGTGGTGTGGTGGCTCAGTGTTTAGCACTGTCACCCCACAGGGGGTTCTGGGTTGGAACCCGACCGGAGCCATTCTGTGCGGAATTTGCATGCTCTCCCCATGTTCATGTGGGTTTCCTCTGGGTGCTCTGCTTTCCTACCACGCTAAAAGACATGTATGCCCTGTACACACTCCTGCTGATACCCTTGACAAAGGCACTTGACCCTATATCGGGAGTTGGTCCCTGGGCGCCCTGCTGTGGCTGCCACCTACCCCCAAACAGTTAGGATGGGTGATTGATTCTTCTCCTAAGGCTTCCATTCTGTTACCAAAATGGTAAGGGAATGCAATGACAAGGGGGTGCTTTGTATTCACAATTATGTCGTTAAGCACACCACAAAACGGATTTGAAGCAAACTGCTTTCAGACCACCTAGTGAGATGTCCTCACTTTGGTTTGCTCTTTGGGGGTATGAGTTTACTTGGAGCATTCACACATGGCACACATTTCGGCTGAATTCAATCCACTTAAATTGGCTGAAATGAGTCAAGGATGAACGTCCTTATTGAAGATTCTGCGTTTACAGTCTAGGTTCCATTTTGGTGTCATGTCTGTCTTGGCTCACATATATTAGACTGCATCCAATCGACATTGAAAGTGACACGCGTGCATTGTCAGCCCTTCTCTTTTAGTGACTTGCAGCCTCATTTGTCTAAGCGAAATTTCAGTTCAGTTAGTTAAAAAAACGATCAGCAGGATTCCTTTCATGGCTCCAGAAATCAGATGTGTTCTCGGAGATGAAACTGGCAAAGGGTTGAAGCTTTTCCCTGTGTAAACTTGACAGGCCTAGTTCATGGAAATAGCAGATGTTATTTAGATGCTGTGTATTTTGGGTATTTTGTGTCACACCCCTTAACAGTAAGAAACAGAAATGTCGGTGCACTAGCTTTTCGGAGGTTCCATATTTTCTTGGGCTTGGCCAGATTGTCATACGCAGGAAATGTAATTCTGTTCACACTTTTAATGTTGAGGCCCGTTATTATGAATGCATGCTGATCACCCAAGTGCCAGTTACTCTTTCTTATACATTTCTTGTTTCAGCCCATCATCTGGCTATTAATTTATTCCCTTTTATCAGATAATCCATTAGACCTGGCAGGCTTAATGACATTTGGCAAGGCCGGCATCTCAGGAAAGAGAATTCTTTGGATATGTTTGAAAAGGATTCTTGCGGGGCTTCAGATTTGAGAATAAGTGTTTGTACCTTCTTTATTTTATTATCATGAAATATGAAGCACATTGTGCATTAACTCTGGTATCTGACTGGTGATGACAACAGGGTACAGCATGTTTGGCTATGTGCTTTGATATTGTTGGAGACTGTCCGGAAAGGCAATAAATATGTGGCGGTTTGCCCAGAAATGGTGTAATGAATTAATTATTTTTTCGACCCTATCTCAGCAGAGTCTATAAAAATGCTTTTGATAACGCATGAAAAAATCCAAACCAAGCTCCTGTTGGCACACACACTCTCACACAGACTCAGTGGTGTAAGTACCGATAGTGCAGCCGGTGTAGCTGCACTGGGGCCCAGTGGCTGTTAGGGGCCCATCACATCGGCGTGCCAGCGATTGGGCCCACCATCTGCGCGTGCCCTGTTCCTTCAAATAAAAAAAAACCTATTTTTTTATTTAGATGTCGGCTATTTTATTTCACTCCCTCCTTCCTTATTGAACAAACCAAAATAATTGCCCTGCCTAATGGGACACACTCTCAGACACTCTCTTACCCAGCAGGATTCTCCCCCCTCACGCACACACACATCCACCGGCTATTATTATACTAGTATATTTGCACCGGGCCGATCGCCATCATGTTACGCCACTGCACATACAAACTTGTCCAACAACTGAACTCTGATCAATGACAAAAATCCTGAGTAGTGTGTCATTAACAGTGCACTTTATCAGCCAGTGTAGTCTGGAATCTGGAAAACTGTATTTCTAGTGTGTCTCGTGGAACTGCCACACTGAGGACCAGGCCCTCTTGTAAAAACACACTAAACAGCATGAAACCACTCACTCAAGGTCAGAAGTGTTTTCTTGTGGTGCAGTTATATGTATTGTTAAGATTTTAAACCAGATTATTATTATTATTAATAACAATAATAACAAATATAGCCACAGGCAGCAATATACAGGATCCAGTTGAGTTGTGTTGGGTAAGTTTTACAGTTTCCTTGGTTCTTTGAAACGCAGCACGATTTGCCGCATTTATGGTGAACGACGCATCGATCATCTCCTGGGGTCTACACCGTGCAACCCTCCTGTCTTTAAAACAACTGTCCATGTATGAACGGATGGACGTTCGGGGCCACAACCTGCACATATACATCAAATTGGATGATGATGTCACAAAGCGTCTTATTCCACAAACTCATCTCGCTCAACCACCCGAATGGAAGTTTTTGAACCGTGGCGTATCTGCGATTCACGAACGTTCGACTGCTTCCGGTCAAATTTTAATGGTTTTTCACAAATTCCTGCTCCGAATGTAGATCGATTTGGATGAAACTTTAACCACAAGATGCCTGAGGGGCCCAGTTCTAACGAGATCTCAACCGTATATCCAGTTCAAGAGGTTGTTGTGTTCCAGACAACTTTAGCCCGAAAAATGCCAAAGAGAATAATAATAATAAAAATCAGAACAAAAACAGCCCACAGGGTTGGACCCCTAATAATAAAATTAATAATAATAATAATAATAATAATAATAAATATAGCTTCAGGCAGCAATACACAAGGTCCAGTTTAGCCGTTTTAGATACGTATTACAGTTTTCTGGGTTCTGTGAAATGCAGCACAAGTTACAAAAGTTCCAAACACTGTGGAGTTATGTCTGGACCAATGAATGTGCACTGACTTCAAACCATGTTGCTGATGTCGTTCAATTTAATATCCCTGAAGAACGGCATTTTAAGAATTACAATAGTTCCTGGACGAAGCAGTGCGGACACAAAACAAAAGGTCTGGTCCTCCAATGGTTCTCAGAACCTGCTGCTGTGCTAAAGCGTCCTTATTGAACGATTATAGTTATCCGGGGCTTTGTAAGACGCAGCATGAGTTACAGTTTTACGAGTTTCCTTTAAACGCAACCCCGGCTCAAGCTGTCTGTCTCGAGCTGCTTTCACACAATGTCCGGATAATCGGGTCCGGCCATTATCCAGAGGTGCCCTCGCACACTTGTAGCACACAACCGGAGATTCTCCATGTCAGACGCGTTTGCGCTTGCCCGAAAATACTCAGTTTGGTTTAGGCGAGGGGCGGAGCCTGGGTGGAGCGTGCAGGAGGCAGGAAGTGACGCCATGACGCAAAGTGTTGCGAAGTTTTACAGCACAGCCAAGACGGCTGACGGGGCGAACGACATATCAGTAATTGTGACCTTTTTTTGGTGTGTTTGAATGTAACCGCAATATTAACAAAAGAGTGGAAAGGAATATAAAGGAGAGCAGAAAGGAGTACAAAGCAGCTAGGCTCCGTGCACCAAGATCCGCACAAAGGTAAATGACCCTTCTTCACCCTCGGTGTAGTACTCACGCGTGGCTGAAGGGAATTGACTAAATAGAGACGAAGCTTGCACTTATATAACTTTTGGATGATGATGTCACAAAGCGGCCCACTCTTGAAACAAATTCCGACAGTTTTTCACTCATCTCTGCTCCAACTGTAGATGGGTATTGATCAGACTGGAGTGACCAGACATCTGAAACATCCTGGTTCTAAACCGCAACCATGTCTCTGCGTACTGTGGTTGTCGTGTTTCAGATACTTATTACCCGAAAAACACCAAGATTAAAAATATTTAAAAAAGTCTGAGCAATGAGAACCTTCACTTGTGTATCAAATTGACTCAGTACTTTCTTACTCTTACTCAAGCTGATATTTGGAGTACTGCTAGTATTTAACATGAGTTAAAGTTCTTTCAAAGTACCAATATTAACTTCAGTACGATTGTTGACCAGTTACCTCACATGACTGGATGCAGTGTATGTCCTTGGGGTCAGGATGCCACCTCATCATCCCTGTGCACACGATACTCTGAAGTTGACACAGAAAACCGTCTGTTAGCTGTCAGTCGCAGTTTAATCAATAACCAGAGTATAACAGACTAAACAAACAGCGAGCAAGAAACAAAACACAAACAATATTTACATGCAAATTAAAAGCTTAGACCACCTTGTGTCACTGACGTTTTACAGGATTTGGCAATGTGATACAATCAAATAAAAAATAAAAATAAAAGTAGTATTAAAAGTCATTTCAATTTACAACCCAAGTGTATCGAGGTAACCGTTGTACAATGAGTGGTGAGACAGATTGTAAATTGAAATCAATATTTTTTGTATTCGGCCTACTTTGTCATTTAGTAGGTTGGCATATAAATTAACCAGGCATATAAAATGGTTTGTATTCCGTCAGATGATGCAACATTAAGTATTAGGGCGGCTGTTCCTCAGATATTTTATTTATGCAACCCCAAAATCGGACTCTCCATTGACCTTGAGCTGACAAAGATGGCAGGCGTAAAGGTTCCCTCCCCTGTGCTCTCCTCTCCTCTGCCTGAGCCGATGAAGGAGAACAGCTTTCAGTAGCATTATTTTTTTTTTGTGTGCAATTTCTATTGATTTTCAGTTATAACCCACATACATTTGTTTGCAGCACATACTAGGAATGAAAGTGTGTACAAGCATAGGACAGCTGCATTGTTGAAATGATTTCAATTTTAATGAAAAAAAAAAGAAACGAAAACCCTACCCATCCTCCCACCCAACGCACCCTGTGACTCCAACTCCTTCCTCTCAGTCCCAACCACCCCCTGATTGTCCCATGAAGTCTAGATCTTCACAAGGATTGATTGTGCATTGAGGTGTTTGTTCATCCGAGAATTGCAGGAGTACATCTTATATAGTACAATGTGTAGAAAAGAAAAAAAAAAAAGTGCAGGGGTCTCCACTGCCTCACTCTTACAGTCTTCCTTATTTAATGGGATCTGGACCCCCTTAGATCTTGGTAAAGTTTTTGCAAAGAGCCTTTAAAGCAGGTTTCTCAAACTGAAATGACCTGGGGGCCACTGGCCAGGTTGTCTTGTCCTGGGGGGGCCATGTTGAACAAGGGAAAAATATACAGTCCGGTGTTTTTTTTTTTCCTTTTTATAGTTAAGGCATAATAATATGTATGTCATCATAAAAATAAAAATAAATCATATTATATTTTATTCTGTTTTATATTCTGAAAACATTAGGTAAGATTGCTTGGATTAATTAAGGATAGTGATATAAAAATTTGCAATGTATTATAAACATGTAACAGGCCGCATTAAATTGTCTCACAGGCCGCATGGGGGCCCCCGGGCCGGTGGTTTGAGACCCCTGCTTCAAGGGTGTATCTGATTTTCTCCAGTTACAGAAACTGCATGTCTCCAATCCATCTCGTAAAGTTAGGAGGCGCTTGTTCCTTCCAGGAGAGAAGAATGAGACGTCTGGCAATCAAGGAGGTAAATGCTATGATTACATAAGCTTTGCCTCCTGGGGTACAAGGGAACGAGTTTCAGGAGTAAATCCAAATAGGGTAGGGCACATATGGGGTTGGGAGTTATGTTTTTTTTTTTTGTTTTTTTTTTCAACATCCTAGTATAGGCCTTTAAAAAGCAATTTCCATAGCCTAGAAATGCCTAGAAACCGTAAGTGCCAAGGTTATGGCGCAACCCCTGGGTGCTCCGTCCAACTATTTGACCTACGCTCGGGGCTGATTTGGCGGGCTGGCTGACCACCCAAAAAGAACGACGAAACAGGAGAAGTGTTTACGACAGCATTAACGTAGAAGCGATTCAAATGATATGATGTTGGGAAACACTGACTGACCGCTCCAGTAAAACAGTGCAACATTCTCACCCGGACCCAATATGGGGCATTCATTGACGTTTGGGTCATTGTACTTGTGTGTGTTGTTTTAGGACTTGACTCGAGTCCTCCCGACATCCGAATGTGATTTGAAGTTAGGTAAAATCCATACGCACCATGCACTTCCTTGTCTTTATAACCAGCATAGAATTGGTTCTCACCCCCCCACTTAAGATTCAAATGGTTTTTGACCAGGAATATATAAAATGGGACTCAAGATTCTGTGAATATTAGAACGCACTCACCAAGGTCACATTTTTGGTTTGATATCCGGTAATGATTGAAAGATTGAAGCCTTTGTTGTTGATCTCATTGAAATCTCTCCTAAAAAGTCATGGTTTAATGGGAACCCGAAATTAAAACGAGACATTACTGCTCAAATGAAGCTTGTCCTTAACGTCCATGTTTGGTACAATTTCCAGGTGCAGCGTGATAATGATGAATAAAGAAGGGTGTCCAGCTGCGTGCTGGATTTGCCAGGCGTTATTAATAAAATGCTATTATTTGTTATTATTGTGTTATTATTATCATTGTAAGGGTTTCCCTGCGCACCCACTGGTGGTTTTTGAAGTTAGCATTACTACAATATGAATGATTGTGTATCGAGCCGATAAATATTAATTGAATGGTGTGTGCAGTAGATGCACTCTGCAAAGCGGATCCGCTTCTTTATTCATTATGGTGGTTCCTGTACAACAACAATAACAAGATGCTGCTTGTTAGCGGATCAGCTTTCACAAGCACCTTTGTGGCAGCTACAGAGTAGAACAACAACTGTTTTGCGAGAATGTCGCAGGCTTCCAAATGGTGGCAAGGCAGTATGCAGCCGCAGCCTTTCAAATAAGTCAAGCCAACTTGCACTTCAGTGTTTTTAGTGTTTATTTTACCTTGTCGGCCTTCAACTTGCTCAAATGAATAAAGCAGCTTAGAATTTGATACTGGTTTATGGGTCTACGCTTCTCCACAGCATTTGGTTTGGGTTTTTTTATTCTGTGTGTGTGTGTGTGTGTGTGTGTGCTGTACGTGTCCATCTGATTTAGAGAAGATTAAATGCGTTCATTGGCATTTTGGTCAGCCTGGGGGTTGGATTAAGGGATCAGAACAGAGCTTGTTGCTTACTTTTTCCCCCCCAAGGAGCTATGTTGAGAAATGATTTTTAAAAATATAGGGGCGTATAAAGAACTTTAGAGGCGACAAAACGAAAATTAGAAGACATTTACAAGCAAAATGATTTAATTGACTTGAATACAAAATGTACACTAGGTCTTCTCTTGTTTCTGTCTCTTGTTTCTCCAAACGATGTAATAATTATGTAATATTTAAACTGCTTTAAACTGTATCAACAGTACACACTGGATTAACACCTGGATAATGAAGTAGCTCTTCTTAGTTGTAAACGCCAAAAAAGAAAAGTCTGCTAAGGCCGTTTAGATGCTAAGGGAGGATATCACTGGTCCGGAAGCTTTTGTAAGCAGGTTGTCTGGCCCACTTTGAGCTCAGCCAGCGGTTCACAACATGGCTTGTACAACAATACTGCCTCCTTTTATTTAGCCACTCTTTTGAATCAAATAAACAGTTGAAAGCAGCTTTCAAACATTCAAATGTCACTTAAAGTGCAACCTTACAAAAGCCGATTTAATGCATTAAGATAATGACAACCTGCAAGTGCTGAAATGTCTGACTCCGCCGCCCGCTCGCATGTTTTGCGCCCCGCACTGTGTTGCCGCTTCTTTGCGACACATCGCGAATGAGCCATCGATACAGTGCAGCCGCCGCAAGCGCAGAAAGCGTGCTTCACCGCGGCATTCCCAAATACATTTTGTGGGTTGCGCGCATCTATTGAGTCGCGATTGCGAACGAAATGCGAGCACTGTCGAGTCCTGCAGAACCTGCGGTTTCTTGTGGGGAAAAAACAACAAAAAAAAACTATTGAAGTTAGAGAAGTTGTTTGTCTGGAAACTTATGGGAAAATGAGACACTCACTTTGTACCTTTTCCATAAACTGGACTGAACTAAACCAGGGTCAACCCAACTGAAATGACCCCAACTCAACTAAAGTAGACTCTGAGTTATCCTGGTGGGACCTCTCACCTGGACCTTGGTGGGCAGCATCCAGTGCTGGACGGAGTTGACTACGGTGCCGTTGGACAGAACAACTGGGTCACGCAGGTCCATGTCCAGAGCCACGACGCAATTTGGGTAGCAAACAGCACCTGCGAGGCGAGCGGAGGCAGGGAGACGAGGGGGAAAATTAACAGTTTCTCTACTCGCCTACATTTGCATCTGTTGAATTTATTTGTGAGCGAGCAGAGTGGAAAATACAGCACAGGACCGTCAACACGCCTTTGTCATCTGGTTTACTGCCGAGACCTTTAGAGTACCTGCTTCTTTACTAGTAATGCAGTGTGTGTGTGTGTGTTTGTGTGTGTGCGTGTTTCCTAGGCTGCCACAGTGGTTGAAAATATTTCAGAATGATTTTAATCAAATATGAAAGGCGCACAGTAATTCTTCCTGCAGCTGTTATTAAAGACTGCTCTGGTGTGATGATCCAGACTGTTAGCCTACAATACAACAGGCAAGGTTAGTCTACAGTACAGAGCTCACGCTAAAGTCCTGTAAATCGTCTAAAGACGGACATCCACGTCCTGTAGGAGCCGCCGTAGTTCGGTCAATTTCGCAACGTCAATCCTTAAAACTACCCCCCTGTTCCGACCACACGTCTACAGTCGTAGATAGGGACTTTCTCTCCATTCCTGTTATCAGTGGCACCGCCTCCTATGGGAGACATAGGCAGCCGCCTCGGCGCCATTATTGAGGGCGGTGCCAAAATTGCACCCAGAAATAAAGAAAAATCATCGAGTGAACATCACAGGCTGCATTCGAAAGCGGATCGCTGCCGGCGTTTTGCCTTCATGCCTTATACGGTTGAGCCACCAAGGTGGCTTCCGCATCTCTCCGACGGTGCCTGCAGCGCACCGTCGGTGGGGCGTTGGGGCTGATGTTGACATTTCATCCATTGCCAAGGTCCCTGTTTCTGATCATTTTTGTGTCTTTTTTTAATACCACTGTTTACATCAAATTATTGTCCAGAGAATGTTGTTGTGATGCCTAACATTAAAAATGAAGTTAATAAAGATGGATTTTCAAATCTGGAAAATACCTTTCCTCCATCCACCACTGGCTTAGTGGATGACCTTGTTGATGATTTTAATGAAAATTAAGTCTCTCACTATATACAGTTGCTCCTGCACAAACCGAGGAAAAGGCAATTAATGCGTAAATCACCAATTGAAAACTGCTGCAATTTTTCAGCTTCAAAGAAATGGAAGAAAAGCTGAGAGGCAATTGATGGCTAGGCAGGGGCATTTAAAATGGGATTTGGTTATTGAAGAATGTGATTAACGGTTTCAAATCGCTCTTATAATATACACTATATATTTTATAATCTACGCAATATTTTTTATAATATATTCTATTTTTTCTGACTTTTAGATTAGTCGACTTGTCTCAGTTTAAACTTCCGTTTAAACATCAGGGAAATTAGTAGTCAGGAACATCCCTTTATTGAATATGGTATTCCTCAAGGAAGTATTCTTGGCCCAATTTTCTTTCATTTTATATGCTCCCACTTGGAAATATTATTTACCATCACCATGTCATTTTCCATTTTTATTGCCATATTTTTTCAATTGTAAATCTCTGTCTCGCCTGTCGTTGCCTGTCTCACTGACATTAATGTATTAAATTAAAATAAAGCTAAATGCGGGAAAAAAACAGCAATTCTTTTAATAGGACCCAAAGCAGCAAAAAATAAAACTGCACTGAATGCTTGATGGTCTCAGCAAACTTGGGGCTGATTTTAGACTAACAAGGTCATTAAAATATCATTTTTTTCATCTTATGTATTATTGCCACGGTTAGACTTTTTGACTTAGGAAGATGCTAAAATACTCACGAAAGAAAACTAAAGCTAGTTCAGAATGCTGCAGCCAGTCTTAAATAAAACAAGGAAAATGGATCACATTACCCCACTGCTTAAGACACTGCCCCGGCGACGTGTATCATTTTAGAATTGATTTTAAAGTTATTTTACTTGTTAATAAAGCTTAAAATGACCTTGCTCCTGCCTACATCAGAGATTTTCTTTCATTTTATGTTCCAGCCGGAACACTGAGGTCCTCTGCTGCTTTTTTATTTTATTTTTTAATGTTCCTCACAGATATGTGTCTCATAAAAGAACTGGTGAGAGCGCCTTCTGTTTTTATTCCCCTAAACTCTGGAACCCACTGCCTCTGGATATTAGAATGGCATGCTCTCTCTGTATTTTTAAAAGGAGATTAAAGACCTATCTTTTTAATCCAGCTTTTAACTTGGAGTAATGTTATAGCCTTAGTTTTTAAGTTCTAATCATTACTTTTTATCCTTACTTTATTACTTTATTCTATTTACTTTTATTTATTGATTTTTAACATTTTATTGTTTCATTGTAGTGATTTGTCTGTGTTGTTTTAATTTTCCTCGGTAAAGCACTTTGTGCTGCGTGCTTGTATAAAGGTGCTATATAAATAAAGTTGAGTAGTGTAGGTCTAGATTTATCCATATATATTTCCCAAAATACACAAACAGTTTATTGTACTTATTAACAAGAAAGGAGATCCTGGCTCTGCTAATTAAAACCCGATGTTACAGTAGCTATACAAAACATGTAATTTATTTATGAATTACATGCTGTGTTCACACAGTTGTGAATTAAAACTAACATTGGGAACACTGCGGAGAGGATGGCTGCTTTTAAACCTTCTGTTGTGCAATGAGTGGTTAGTTGGAGAATGTCAGTGCCTTTGTAGCCGGGGTGGGCCAGTACCACCAAGAATCTTAAAACCAGTGTGCAGAGGTCATCTAAACCATGATATAGACCAATCATCTTTCCACACATCCTAAATGACCACACAGCGTTTGGATATGGAATAAAGTCTTACTCAACAGAGTATCCAAATACCAAATACAAACAGTTTAAACAGTGCCTCTTGCTCTCGAGCCAAAGTTTGAGAAAACAAATGGATTATGGGAAAACAACGTGGCCCATATTGACAGAATGCTTAGTGGAGAGCAATTTAAACGTAAAAACAACTGCAGCTAATCTTGATTTTGGCACTTCTGACCTTATAAAAATGAATGGTAAAATTCAAAACTTGTCCATGAGCGGCTCAGGACCTCCATTAGGACCCTGTTGACCCCTTGTATCCCCAGCCTGCTCGAGTTGTTTTCATCGACATGCTGGAGATCTGTGAAGAGCTTGCATGCTCACCGACAGCCGTCCCCTGGTCGCAGCTGTACTCCACCGAGTTGATGTGTGATGGGGAGTCACAGGTCCCCTGCAGCCTGGGGCACATGGTGAACTCCTCGGTCCACTTTCCCTCCTTGGTGCAGCGGATCGTATTCTGGGGAGGAGAGCGACAAGAGTGAATCCTGACATGGTTTTCACCCAACATTAATTAATTGAAGGCGATAAACGAAGATCAAAAAAATGGACGAAAGTGTGGCCAGTGTAGCTCTCGATTTACCCTTACATTCTCTGTTGCGTTTGGGCACTGCAGGGTACAGAGTGAGTCATAGTGCAGGCCGTTGGTACAGGTGTACATGCCCTGGAAAACATCTGGCAGGGCAGGGCAGGAAACCGGTTCACATCCGGGCTCCTTCCACTGCCCTCCTTCCAGACACTCCACCTTCAGGTACTTCCTAATAGAGAGAACGGATGAATCAGGGAGAGATGATTATTTAAAAAAATAATAAAAAAAACAAAAGATAATGTTTGCTTTTATGAACTGTATGTGGTAATCCTTGAGCTCCAAGAAGAAGTCCAAGAATTCCATTTGAAACTAGAGTTTTATTTCACCCAGGTTTACCTTCATCTTTGGGCCAGATGGTCACTTTCTTTTCCCCAAAGTATGTCTTCTGATTGATGGACTCGTTTATTTTCTTAATCTCTCAAACATTTTATTTTTTTCTGTCACCACAGATTTAAGCTCATTTCACCAGCAGACCTACTAAGTTCCTGCAACTCTGCCCCACAACTTTCTTTTGCCAAGCATCACTGCTTATCTGCTATAGTTCTTTACCAAAATCCAGTCTCCCTGAACATCTGGCCATGTAGCATCTGTATTCTAGCTCTCCAGAATAATTTCTCCTCCCGAGAAACTGACCTGTGACCTATATGATGTCACAACTTTCTTTCTTCATCAGAGATCTTGAAGGTGTTCCTCTAAGTAACTTGGTTCAATGGCTCTCGGCGGACAGCCTGTTGGCTCTCTACCAGACTGGCTTTGATAGAGCTTATTCTTTGCTTGTTTTTAACTCAACTCTGCATTTTCCAAAGTTCGCTCTCGGAAATGTAGATGGCGAACAAAATAAATCACAAGCCCCTCATCCCGACACCACCTTTGTGTTGCTCTCTGTTTTTAATGGCCAACCATTTTATTTGGTTCCCTAAGACCCAAAGTGGAGTAGTTCCTACAACTTGGCATCTTTATTTCTTTGCCAGCGACACTTGGCTCTATCTGTGTTCCTGGAGGCATTTGTCTTTGCAGGCCTAGGACTGTCTTCTCTCCAGTCGTATGTGTGTCGACTAACTTAAACTGATAATACTTAAAAGGTCATGTAGCTAGGCTGCCAAGAATGTTACTGTGACCTAAGAAAACAGATGTGCACTGCCCATAATGCAACAGCCACTCCCTGATTCTGCAAGTTTGCTCTATTTCACATCCAGGGCTGCACAAGGTGCATCACTCATGGGAGACTTGATACAGTCTCCCATGAGATTTGCTTATACATAACGTGTGCTGTGTGACGGTGCTCTTGCAATGCTCTTACACATACGCCAGAAAACAGTTGCCCATTTTCCACAGAATCTCAACGGCAAATCTATATTTCCCACAATTATGGCTTAAAAGTCGTGGACCATATAAAGAAATACTTTCAGCTTTGATCTATCTCCTTTTGGCCCTTATAATTTTTATAGTTTATTAAATGATATTTTACTCCAGATGTATCCAAACATACTTGGCAAGTAAAGTGATTGCTGTACCTAGAATGCGATTAAGTGGCAGAAGATGTTCCCAGCATGTGATTAAGTGTCAGTAAAATGTTTGCTGTGAGAGCAGCCAAGTCCAACCAAAAGTATCTTCAACCCACCTCATAAGAATTCAAAACTCAAGGGTTTAGCTAAAGGTGCTAACTGACAGAACTAAACATGATTAAAAATAATAAAGAAAGTTGCACCCTCGATGGATCAGCTCCCACACATGCTGTGTCAAGGTAAAAATCAGTGTGTGTACAAATGTCCAAGGCAATCATAAAAAAAGCTGTTTAAAGCTGGTTAGTAGCTGCGGCCATTTACTGCTACATATTGTACTAATAATGAATTCAGGGCTGTTAAAATGTTTATCCGGTAAAAATCAGTCATAAACATACACAGGTGCAAATAGATCAGTCCATTCAAGATATTGTGCTATCAGATGATTAGTTTTTTTTATTCACAAATATTTCATTCCCTGTTTTATGTGCATTTGCTGTAACATAACTGCAATGAAATGCATCGAGCACTTGCATAATCTACAGTATATTCCACTGTATCACCAGCTAACACGGTGCTTTTAAGGTTATCACCCTGACAAATTGTTTGGTAGACCAAAACAGTTGTGTAAAAGGCCTCCCAACTCATGCAGGACGTACTGTAAAGCTTTCACCAAGGGCTGTGTGTGCCGCAGATGGGAAACCCTCATCTCGGGAACAACACGCAAATTGTGTTGAATAATGAGTGGGGGTGTCCAGGAACACAACTGGCAAAGCGATAATGAGCCTGGTTAAGCAGCGGTACAGATTTTATTGGGACTTTATGCAAGCTTGTTGCAGAAAACCCCAAACAGCCTTCGCCCGCAACAGCCTTGCGGGCGAAGGACCTAGAAAGACCTCTGTGAAAATAATAGCTTTTGCTTCATTTAAAACCTTTTTCCACAGGTTGGTTCTATGTACTGTGTGTACACTGTATGCTGTTACCTAAATGAGTTAAAATGATCTGCCAAATCAAAAACTCTTACTTCATTAAGACCGTTGTAAACTGAGGGCAGAGAAGGAAATTCCTGTTAAAAATTACGCCGATCCCAGTCTGCACAGTTTGGTTGCCACAGACTTATTTATATTTTTATGTTATCGCAAAACTCACTAGACCCTTTTTTCTGCATTACCTTAAAGGATAAGTTTGCCAAGTTTCAACCGTGGCCTCGTTGTTGGTTCCCATAATTTATAACTGTTCATAGCACAATGAATGCTTTCACTGAATGCTTTACTGTGCATACTTCTGAGAAACTTTTAAGATTCAAGAACATTTAAAGAATTGAAATAATTTGCAACCATTTTTTTTCTGATATGACATATAGGCTGACCATGAGATTTTAAGTTAAGATTTTTTTTAAGCTTAAACATTTGCCACATCAGACTTGGTGGGTGGGTAAGAGAGTGACGGAGAAGAGTTCCCGTTATGCACAGTTGTGCACAGTGCTTTTTTGGTTTCATTCAATTACAATAAAAATATCTCCAATAAAAACACTCTTTTTTTATTTTTTATTTGGAGAAATGGTGAACCTTTATGCCAGGTCACGGAGAACGGGTATTTTATGCCCTCCAGCTAAGTTGCGCGTGAGCATTCACGTAACGTGCGTGCAGAAAGGATCACCCGTTCGCCACGCGAACAGTGACGAGCACCAAGCAAGCAGGAGTGAGGAAATATATATACGTAAAAAGAAAAGCAATTTTACTTGTTTTTGGATTCTCAGCGTGAAAAATATGAATTGTAGCGTGTGAGGTGTGAACTGGGTGATATGCATGAGTCTCGCGGTCAAAGCTATAGACTTGGCATCTCTCTATAATAAAATTGTAATAATGCAAGTAATAACCCGGAGCCGCAACTTAATCGCCGGAACATCCGCGCCAAGCGTGCCACCACGTCCAAATCCTCCATCTGCTTCTTCGCTGTTATGCGCTTACATCCACATACATCCTCTTTGTGCGCACAAGTGTACGAGCTTTGTCCGTGCGCTCTGCTGCTCTGCCCGTCGCTCCCCCTGGCCCCGCGGATGGACGGGGTCCATATTTAGATACTTAAATAACCAACCACCATATGCGATAAAATATTGCATATGGTGGCAAATATTGCGGTATTCGATATTAACAAAAGTATGCTACTGGGGAAGACAGACTACTGAGACTTGCAAAAGATGAAGTAACCATTGGAACGTGGAATGTGAGAACACCCCACGCTGACGGGAAGCTCAACGGACCGGAGTATGAGATGGACGGATACAGGTGGAACATCCTCGGCATCACAGAGATGAAATAGCTGAACACCCGGGAGACAGTGACAGACGAAGGACATATATTATGGTGGAGTGCTTAGGAGGAGAAGAAGCATCATGGACACGTTGGGTTCCTTGTAAGGAAGGACTATACGAGGGCAGTGTTAGAATGCCAACCGATATGCAAAATACGCCAGCAGCATGAATGGAAACAAAGCACAGCCGTTTCCGGTAGCTGACATCGGCAGTGATCAGTCTTGTCAGGATGACACAGAAACTGAACCTGAAGAACATGAAGGAGAACCCCTCCACACGGGTGAAGTACAACATCGGAGGAAGAGTCAAAGACCGAGATGTACTAGAGAATTTCAAAATATCGAATGGAGGAAAGTTTGCACTGCTGGTGGTAATGACAGATGCGCAAGTCACAACTAACGAATTCGCAAATGCTATGAAGGGAACGGTTCTAGAATTCCCGGGCAAGGAAAAGAAACGAAGACAAGCTCGGATGACAGCACAAATCCTGAGAAACTGCGACGAAAGGGGAGGTCTAAAAGCCAAAAGGTATGAGGACGAGGAGAATGACCGGAAATACAGAAATGTGAATTCTAAAGTGTGAAAAGAAATAAAGAAAGCAAAAGACTTGAACGGGATGAAATCCAGGATTTGAGAACAACAACTGGAAACAAGTGTATGAAGTCATGAAGCAGCTAAATCTTCCATCATGGGAAAATGCCGGTGGTAAACTGCTAATGGAGAATGGAGTGATACAGATGAACAGAGTACATGAAAGAACTTTCAAACTACCCCATCGCAACTGACGCAATCATACTTACCAACCTGGACCAAGGGGGACCGGGTGTGGATGAATATGATGAACCCGAGATACTGAGAAGGGAAATCGGAAGAAGCTGTGAGGAAACTGAAAAGTGAGAAAGCCGCAGGATTTGACAACAATACCAGCAGAATTAATCAAGAGTTGGGGAGACATCACCCTGGACGTGCTGCGTAAGTTCTGCAAATCATTCTGGAAGAGTGAAGAGTGGCCATCACAGTTGACAAAATCCTTGATAATCCCACTGCCAGAGAAAGGAAACCTCCATAAACGTAACAGCTACAGGACCGTAAGAATTGTAAGCCACACGAGCAAGGTCTTGTTGAGAATCATAAACAGCAGGATAAAGATGATTCAACCTGCTGCAGAAAATGATGGTCCAGTTCTACACGGCCATCACTGAGTCCATCCTCAGCTCATCTATCACCGTCTGGTTCGCCGCCCACACTGCCAGGGACAAAGGCAGACTGGAGCGGATCATCCGCTCAGCTGAGAAGGCCATCGGGTGCAACCTGCCGTCTCTCCTGGACCTGTACCCCTTCAGGGCCAGGAAGAGCGCATGCATCGCAGATCCTTCCCATCCCGGTCACCACCTCTTCCAAAGACTGGAAAAAGGTTCTGGTCAATCACGACCAAAACCTTGCACCACCTGAACAGTTCCTTCCCCATGGAAGGGCTGACAAACAAGCCCCCTGCCTCTCAGTGACACTGGAACTTCCACTCCCCGCCAACCCCTGACACACACACACACACACACACACACACACACACACACACACACACAGACAATGCATTGATTTTCCTGCGCCACCAACAACTCCTACCTCCTGTGTAAAATAAACATGTGCAATACAAATGTATATACATAGACACACGTAAATCTATATTATATTTATTCCAATCATAGTGTACATGCCTCGCCTCATACCATTTCATAGCCTCTAGTCCTCTCATTGCCCCTTCGCCTTTCACAGCCAACGCAACATTTACAGTTCTTAATAACTTAGTGTGTAAACATTTCACCATTCATATTTTCTTTAATTCTTTGTTCCATAGTTTGCTGTTATTTTGCTTATATCATGTTGCTTTTTGTCTTTAATGCCCCAGCCTCACCAAGTCACTTTTCTTGTATGTGCAAATATACTTGGCAAAATAAAATAATTCTGATTCAGAAAATTATTGAGGCGCTCTATAACGAGAGTAGCAATGCGGTGCTATCAAGCAGTGACGCACTGGAATGGTTTCAAACGTGGGTGGGAGTCGGCCAAGGATGCATTCTGTCGCCATGCTTATTTAACATCTTTCTGGAACAGCTTATGATGGATGCATTGGAGGACTTCACTGGCACCATCAAAGTTGGCGGACGAAGTATAACAAATCTCCGATTCGCGGATGACATAGACCTCGCAGCCGGATCCAAGGAGGAACTAGCGGACATTACCAAATGTCTGGACACGACAGCACGGAGATAGGGTATGGAGATAAGCAGTGAGAAAAGTAAAGTGATGGTAACATCTCAGGCGACGATGAGGAACAGCATGAAAGTGGGAACGTGCTGGAATTGGTAGACCACTTTGTACAGTATACACCAACTCTATAGGCGTGTTTGGACCAAACAGTCTCGGGGCTCTCTGAGGGGAACTAGGAACTGGAGAGGTCCCCTGGAAAACTAGATACCTTCAAGGGCTTTTGTTTTTTGGTTGCATTCGCATCGCCAGTAGGTACTCTGAAGTGACATCAGCCAATGGGGTTTCAGCACGAGGTGCATGTTCCGTCTTGTATTTACTCCGTAACTTTCACTTATTTCATATTATCGGTCCACCGAAATCTGTTTCTGAAAAAATAAATTAAAAAAATTAATGAAATTAATACATCTACAATAAAAATACTAGTTACAGCTTTACGCGGGTATTAAATATGCCGGTTGCCGGTGCTGTATTGGCTCATGTGTTCGTCCAATCACTGTTGACTTCACATCACTGAAGGTTCCTGTTGCACTGGAAAGTCCCTGCCTTGGAGTGGAAGCTAAAAAAGTCCCTCAAAAACAGCATTCTAAGAACTACGACCGTTCCTAGTTCCTGCGGTGCGGACACAAAAAAAGGGACTGTTCCTCCAAAAGTTGTTAGAACTATGAAAAAGTTCCTGTGGTGCGACAACGCCCTGTGGTGAAGGAGCAGCGCACCTCGGACTTGGAAGTGAGAATTCTGGCCATTGCTACCGGTCAGCTTGCGAAACTAAACAAGATATGGACGAGCAAGAACCCTCTCCTTCCCACAAAAATAAAACTGATGCACTTACTAACTATGTCCATTTGCTCTGTACGGATGCTGAACCTGGACGTATAACATATACATCGAAAAGGGGATAAATGCCTTCCAAACGCGTTGCTACAGGAGAATTCTAGGGCTGACATGGAAAATGCACGGCAGAAACGACCCAGAAGCGGGAGAGACAACATCTGGCAGGGGTTCTCGAATCGCTGATGGAAACCGCTAGACGACGAAAGCTACAGTGGTTCGGACGCGTAACAAGAAAAAAAGGGGCTGTCTGACAATTACTATCATGCACAGTGCAGTTGAGCGGTGGTGGAGTGGGTGAGACCGGTGGCAGATCGGGATCGGGAACTTTAGAATACTGAATAAATTGTGTGTTTTCTATTTCAAAATCATGGTTGCGGTTTCAGAAATACTTCCTTCGGCAGAGATAGTGCAAGGCCCCACGTACTGAAATATACACCAAAATCAAACCTAACTAGCCTCACCAAACCACAGCCAGGGCACAGTCTGCACTCCACGGTCCACTGAACTACTACAGGTGAACGGAGGAATCTAATCAGCACTCACTTTCGCGTGTCCTTGCCGAGGCTGCCCGTCACGTAGTAGCCTTGGTTGCACCGATAGCGACAAATGCTGCCCACGTCGTGGCCCGTGGCCCGGCAGCCAGCCGTCAGAAGCCTGGCGTTGGGTACGGCTGGTGCCTCGGAGCACTCCACCTTGCAGTAGGCCTCTGGGAAAGACCACAGCCCGTCCTCCAAACACACCAACCTGTCACTGTCCCCTGAAAAAACACCAGAATAGAAAAGAACAATGAGGGGCCATTGAATGCATGGTAAATGAAATACAATTCAGTCAACGTGTGGGATTTATGAGCCTTTCAAACAATTAGGAATCAATTTTCAAACTAGTCCGCGCCTGTTCAAAACGTAAGGCTTGCGAAGACGTTTCAATAGCACGGTCTAACGAAATGTCCACAATGGAAGAGGAAGCCGTGGGTTAGAGTCATACACCGGGGAAAGACAGTCTTTGTGAATCAGTCCTGGAGCCCTGAAGCCCCACTCCTGCTGGCTCCGTTGAAAGTGTATTGATTGATATTCCACGCATTGGTGTCCAAATTGCACCAAACTCAACACTGCACGTCCGTGGGTCCCCAGCAACGCACCCGCCAAGTGTGAAGTAGATCGGATGATAATGTAAGGACATACTGTGCAGACAGACAGAGATTCCTGCCTTTATAGTGAGATAGAAGATATCCATTGTCATTGGGGCACATGTTAAAACAAAACATAGAACATAGAGAGTTTTGCAATGGACAAAGGTCCCAGAAGAATGAAATATCCTTCTCTTATGTAAATGATTTAACCTGCCGGTCATCTGGCACTGCCTTATTTGTCGTACCCAGGACTAAACCAAAATCTGTCTTCTTCCTTCTTTTGTCATTTGTTGTTCTTGAATTGGATTTTATTAATGCTGTTTTCTTTTGCCCTTCTTTTACTTTTTATGGTCCATTATTAAGTCTGCATTCTTTTATTCTTCTTTTCTAATATTGTGATTTTATCAATGTTGGGTTTTTTTTGTGTTTTTTTTTTCTTTCGTTGTGAAGCACACTAGGGTTTCCATGCGAATGAAACAGGCTATACCAATAAAGTTTGACTTGACTTGACTACCGGACATAGTTTAAGGATCACAGCTTGCCTTTGATATGCTCTAAGCATCTAAGCAGGCAGACACGCACACAAAGTATTCTCACACAAATACAAACACACAGACACAAATTTAAAAAATATAAAGAGTGATGTGATCTGCAATCATTGGACGTAATGGGAAAAGTACCAGACTTTTTATTCTCATAACTTCTCACATTTTATGACTTTGACCACTTGAAGGTGGGGAGGGTTCATACATGTTCATGTTACTTCAACTGTGACATGAAATTTGATTCGGGTCCAGTGTGTACATATGGATGATGTTGACTGAGGCATCCATGTACTTGTGACGTACTGTGTGGCCCCACACAAAGCATTATGTGTTTGTACGTGTAGAGTCACGACAACATGTTTTTATTTGGTCTATAAAGAGTAATAAATCTTTAACTTGGCATTTTTATGAGCTCTTTAACCATTTGTGCCTTTGTGGTTATTCCCAAAATCCAATGCAGCTGCACCGGTTGAGGTGGCCGCATATGTTACTGTGTACTGGACTGTGCGGCTTTGCATGATGGGTAATGTGAGCTAGGCATGGCCGCCTTTGATCATACTTCACTTAAACCAAAAATCCGCCAATAGTATTATTTCTGCACAATCACTGCTAAGATAATGAAATTACGAGGCTCATTGTTGTTCACGCTGGGATTCTGACTCCAGACACTCACTGTAGGAAGGATTTGCAGCTCAGCGAGCCCCAGATAATCAGTTCAAGCAGCGGCTGTCATCTAGCGTGACATGTGCACTTTATAGGACTGCCCTGCTTTCCTTCTTTAAAGCAGGTCGATTTGGGCGTGCAGGCTTTTTGGTCCCTCCTCCTTGGACCCTGGGCAATGTTTACTGTTTTTAATGTTGTATTGTTTTGGAATTCATCATACAATTGTTATTTTTCCTTGTGTATCACATACCCAAGACGCTGAAAACGCCAAGCTATGTGCTGATGCCCAATTTGAAAAGTGTCTGTATGTGTGTGTGTGTGAATGTGTGTGTGTGTGTGTGTGTGTGTGTGTGTGTGTGTGTGTGTGTGTGTGTGTGTGTGTGTGTGTGTGTGTGTGTGTGTGTGTGTGTGTGTGTGTGTGTGTGTGTGTGTGTGTGTGTGTGTGTGTGTGTGTTATAAACCACCGAAAACAAAGGCAATTTTTATATTTCCCCTCAAATAATATACCCAAAATGATTGAATGGGGGATATAGAAGCATTGGTATTAAACACAGGACTTTTTCCTTTCCGGAGTAAATGAAGATCGAACAAAGCAACATTTCACATTTCCGTCCTCTCCTCAGGGCGAGGGCCAACGCTTGCATCTAAGTCTCTTCTCCCATCCCTTTACTACAACTGTACCAAATCGCACGGCAAAGAAACCCATAGCCAAATAGTTTTACAGATGTTTGAGTCGAGGCTTCCACACCTCACATCGTTTTGCGCCTTTTGATTTCATGTATCACTTAAGAATTCAACGTAAAAAAAAACAAAAAAAAAAAACCCTTTGGAGGTGTCCTGGGGCCCATAAGTTTCGGTTTGGCCGTCGTGCACGCTCGCCATATACATCCGCATCCAAGTTTAAGACTAGCAGATCACGTTCTGAAATAAGTACGACTCGGTCAACAATTGACACTCGCAGATTTTGCCGGGAATGTCTATTTTCCTAAAAAAAAATATTCCAGCTTATTATCAGCCCTCTTTGTTTGGGTAAGTTAAGAGTTAAGATTGCAAGACATTTTTTTCGGTGTGTTCTGCTCCAGGTGCATTTTGTCCTTTTTGGAAGTTTTTTTTTTAAAACAATAAACTCGATGTGACCTTTAGCGAGCGCTGCTCGTTCACGGCACGGCGCACGGTAGCCAACAGCGAGCCTTAAGACTGCGTCAGAAAACCATTACAGCGGTTGCGCGAGGTCATTTCCTACCAATCAGCCATGTTGCTTGGCGCCTCTCCGACTTACATCGCTGGGTCTGCCAGGGCCCTGGGCGAGGGTCCTCCCTCTCTCCATCCATCCCTCTCGTCGACTCCCTCCCTCCCTGGCGTCTCCCACCTTTTCCCACTCGCTCCGAGCTCTTCTGTCTCCCGCTCTCCCCCCTCCTCCTCCTGTTTCCCGCCCTCCTTCCATTTTAAACACGTTCCCCACTCTTTTCTGACTTCACCTCTCTCTCCGTGGGTCTTTTCCACTGTGTTCGCTTTTGTTTTCTTTGGTTCTCCGAAACCCTCTAAATCTCTCACTCTTAAATCTCTCCTTCCCACTGGGCCCTTGGCACTCTGCCGACGCCAAGCTGCCTGGTGCGGAGCGTTTCTCTGTTTACCGGCACAACCAGGTTTTATAAACCGAGAGAGCGAGAGAGAGATGAGACAGACAGACAAAGAGGGTCGAAGGTCTTACTTTTACACTTTAAAAGCAAACGCCCATTGCACCTGTTCTCCTTACAGGTGCAATCAAGCTCAACGGTGAGTTTCCAGAAGTGGAAATCCCACTTCATATTCTGAATCGAGGATTTTCATTATCAGCCCTGACGTCGTAAAACCGTCCGAGATAGACTGACTATGATGGCTCATGCTCCTGTGGAAGCCTCAAGTCCGTATGATATCAATCTTGTTTTTTAGAAATAACGTGTTTTGTTCTCGATGTCAAGGAGAAAGTGCTACACCACCCACAATCCTACAGCGTAACAGCGACGTCTCTGATTGGCGGAGCTGGCTGTTACCATGGAAATGTGGACCGCGCCCGCGAGCAACACTATCGGCGAGTGAGTTACTGTTGCCACTGAACTGAAACGCTGTATACAGTCAACACACACAATATATTACAACACTATTATTAACAATAAAAACGCTATAATAATAACAACAAAGGTTAAATTCTAGTAGAAGCGCACTAAACTATTGCTAGGTTGGAAGGTGTTGGAAAGGTATTATTGGCAATGGTTTATGTCTGAAACTCAAATGACCTGGAGGCCACTGGCCAGGCTGTCTTCTTTTTGGGGGGCCGTGTGGAGCTTCATAGGAGAACCAGCCTGTTGCTTGTTTTGTTTTGTTTTTTTCCTGCACATTAGTGAATTGCCTGGTAACCCTGTTAGAAATGGCTCTCTCATGAATCAATTTAAATCCGTTTTATATTTTGAAAACATTAAGTGTATTTGTGCGGATTAATTAAGCATTTGTGATTTGGGGAAAAAAAAAATGTTTGCGAGACAGTTTTATCAATATACACTTTTATCACCATGTAGCGGGCCACATTAAATTGTCTCGTGGGCCGGATGCAGCCCCTCGGGCCTGTAGGTTGAGATCCCTGGTTTATGGGATAAGTAGTTCCTTCACTCTTAAAATAATTATGTACACACTCTTGTACCTTTGCCTTTTTTTTCCATTTTCTTTTTTTTATTGTTGCCTTGAATCAAATGTTTTTTTTGCTCACGATTCGTCTCGTAGTCAGTTGGCCTGGTTCCAGGCTTAAAACTACTTATATAAGGATTCTCCAAAATGTCAATGGAGTACTGAATGGGAAATTCACTTCTGGGAACGTGAGTCGTTCAAAAAGTGTGCGGTCACTGTTGAGCACTACGGACTTACTTAAAAAAAAACAAAAAGCAATTTAATATGAGTAGAGTGCTCAATATGTCATCTAGTACCAATATTTGGAATACTTAGTTCAGGTTTATTGTCTTTATCCAGTCCAGTCTCAAGCACCTCAGTTTGGTTTGGCTGATACAAAAACAGGCAGTCAGACAGAAAAAACACTTTGCACACCTGTACATGTGAAGTTATTAGTTCCAAATAGAATCAAAGAATTCAATGGAAATGGAATAAGGATCAAAGGGATGAAGAGAAAAAATACAATATTTCATATAGTCGAGTAGAACAGGTCTCTACCCTGCAGGATGGCCGGGGAGCCGCAGGTGAAGGAGCACTGCTTTCCGAAGGTGGTTCCCCAGGGACAGCTGAAGATGGCGTGGTACACATGGGACTGGTCCGGCGGACCGCAGTCCACAGGCTGGCAGGCGACCGCTCGGTCCCACGAACCACGGACGCACTTCAGCTCGGTCCCACTCTGCGGTGAATGGAGAGAGAGAGAGAGAGAAAAGAGGGAGATCCTGAAGGAGCGGAAAAAGCCACGGTCGGGAAAATAAAGGCTTGGTGCGAAAGTCTAATCGTCCTGCAATTTTTCGAAAAACAAAAACAAAAAAAAACAAACACATTTATTGTGATTCATTCCAGCTGTCTTCCAGCGCTTGTATCTGGTTGAATTTAGAAGCAAGTGCTCGGGTAATTAAATTTGAGGTGGCTCCCACGGTGGACTTGCTGTACGCTTTGATTGTTTCTAGCCTCTCATACTGTGGACAAACGCGTCCGATCAACGAATAAATCCAAGGTTAACGGGACTGTAAAACTTTGCAAATTCCATCGGAGGGTTTTAAGAGAAGACGCTGCAAAACCATGCACTTTTAATCGGAATCACAAAACAACAAAACCAGGGCAGGAGCCCGTCAAAACCACAGTCACATGCACGGTACCTGGTATGGAGGCTGGACTCTGCCTTTCACTACAGTCAAACTGAAACCACGGTGACACTGAACATGGCAACGAGAGGTTTCCACTCCACCTGTACACCTAGAAAGATGGGATGTAGATGGATGTGTGGTTGGATGGATTGATAGAGGGGCAGGGGGTAGATATACTGTAGATGGACAGACCGATCCATGTACTTGTTAATATATCTACTTATCTTAATTTATGAATACAGATGTAATATTCTGGATTGTCTGTCGTTTCCTTCATTCACGCATCCCTTCCAACATCCTGCGGTGTGTTTCAGACGGCCTACCTGACAGAGGCGTGTTCCAGCTGGGGAGGAACACAGCTGTCGATCTGACATGGCTGCCGCAAGCAGCTGCAAGTGGAGATGGAGAGTATGAGAGACAAAACAAGAGAGGAGGACCAGAGTGAGGAGGGAGAGCGGGAGGAGGGGAAGTAAGAGTTAGCAGAAATCCTGGATTCAATCAAGATACAATTAGATAATAGATTGTGGTCATTGTGTTTACCCAGAACTGTATATCAGTGGTTATCACTGTTCCAGCCTGCCTTTTCCTATATTTTTTTTCTACCTCTCGCTCTATATATACACCGATCAGCCACGAGGGATGGGATGTATTAGGCAGCAATTGAACAGTTGTTGAAGGTGATGTGTTGAAGCAGCGTAAGGATCTGAGCCACTTCGATAAGGAGCACATTGTGATGCTGGACGACTGGGTCAGAGCATCTCCACAAGCACAGCTCTTGTGGCTGTTCCCGCTCTGCAGTGGTTACTACCTACCAAAAGTGCTCCAAGGAAGGACGACCGGTGAACCGGCGACAGGGCCATGGACGCCCAAGGCTCATTGATGCAGGTGGGGAGTGAAGTCCAGCCCGTCTGGTTGGATCCCACAGAAGAACTACTGTAGCACAAAGTGGTGAAACAGTGAATGTTGCTCTGATAGAAAGGTGTAGAACACACAGTGCATGGCAGCTTGCTGCGTATGGGAGCGCTCACAGCGTCCATGCTGACCCCTGTCCACCCCTGAAAGCACCTACAATGGACACGTGCAAGTCACAACTGGAGGAAGAAGGTGGCCTGGTCTGATGACACAGGTTTTCTTCTACATCATGTGGATGGGTGGGGTTAGGGTCAGTATGATGGAGCATCTGCGGGATGTGCTGGAACAAGAAGCCTGATCCATGGAGGCCCCACCTCACAACTCCCAGGACTTAAAGGATCTGCTGCTAACGTCTTGGTGCCAGACAACACAGGACACCTTCAGAGGTCTTGTGGAGTCCATGCCTCCACAGGTCAGCTGTTTTAGAGGAATGAGGGGGAGCTACACAATTTTAGTTGTTGTGGCTGATCGATGTTTATACAGTACTGTATAAATATATTGTTATATATACAGTATATAAAATATGCATGACAGCAGCATAAATCTAAATATTTATGACAAATACTTGTGCATGGACACGTGTGTGTTTGTCTGTGTGTGGTTCTATGTTAGTTTGTGTGTATGTGTGCGGTTTTTTTTTGTGTTAGTGTGTGTGCACGGTAGGTAGCTGTGGGAGACCCCACCCTATGATGCGCACCCGGTGAGGGCGAAGGCACTGAAGTGGCAGGACGTCCGGAGGGCGACGCCCCCCACTGCCACGTGGGGCGAGGAGAAGAGAAGCACCACGGCGGAGGTGAGGAAGAACGGGCGTGAGAGGTCGTGGGTCACGTTGGCCACCAGCGGGTTCCGCTGGCACGACAGCTCATATGTACCTGCAGAAAGGTGGGGGAGAACACCACACGTTCATTTAAAAAAAACTCTAGCTGTATTCTTGGTAGTAATTTATGAAAAAAATGTAAATGAAAAATAAACATAACAATATAATAACATAATAAAATATTGTTATTGTGCTCAATTTTACTTGTAAGTCCAACATTATCACATACAGTGTCTGATCTGTGTTAGTCATTTTGTAACGCATTAATCAATAAGTGCAAACTGATACAACCAAACCACCTCACTGCACCGCAGGAAGATTTTATTGTCCTGATAATCATGGAATTTCACATGATGCTGAGATATAGCACAATAACTTTAAAATATATAATTTACCATGAAATGGAATCCAGCTGTTGCTCATTACAAATAACTTTAACATTAGTATAATGTACATCAGTGCATCGGACCAAAACAATAACGTTTTTTGATTAAACCCCGCCCTTTAATTTCAGTCTTCATGTCATGAGAAATTCCAGGTCAGTTCCTCATCATCCACAAAACTGTGACCGCAACACTGTGTCACAAGATGCGATTATTCAAAATCCGGTGTCATTGGATCGCCCAGTGCCAGGTGGGCGCTCACCCAGTGTGTGGTTCTTGCTGTTGGTGTCAGACAGCAGGATGGTGACCGTCCGTCTGCACTGCTCCCCCGACCAGGAGCCGTCCGAGTCCAGGTACACTATCACAGAGGCCGCCACGCCCGGATTGACAAACCCAACCTGTGTACGTAATCGCATGAGCGGTGATTTTTACTTGTGATAGTCTCCATCTGTCAAAGCTACATTTCATTACTTTTTTTGCGAGAAAATGTTCAAACATTTTAGCGAGGTTACTGTCGGAATTGGCCTGAACGAGACCCCTCGAAAGTGCCCCGTCAGACTGTGAGACGCAGTGCGATTTCGCATTCTCGCTGTCTGTACACAGACACTACACAGGTCTACCTATTGCAACATTTCGGGAGTAATGTTACAGCAGCAACAATGAGAGTTTTGCCTTGCAGATTACAAGAAGAGGAAAACAAACGGGCCCGCCGAAAAACCCAAACTCAAAATGAGACCTAACAAGCAGCTTTCAAAAAGTAAATAGATGCTGGTTCCACAGTTGAAGCGTTAAACACATGTCAGGTGTTGAAACCTGGGAACTTATCTTCCCTCTTACTAAACACTGAAATGCAAGGGTTCCATACGCAGAGGGAAAACGCCAAGTCATTAAAAACAAAATGATAATTCAACTTAATAATGTTAAATGGGGTGTGTTCCCTATTTCTCCATCAATCCCAAACTGTCTCTCACTCCCTCTGAAGTAAATCTATGTGCTAACAAAGTGTAAATATGTGCTGTTGGACGCCAGGCTTCGCCTTGCACGGAGGGCAAACTGATGAATTGAACACAAAAGGTTGTTTACTCACCGTGTAAACAGACAGAGGAGGAGCAACAGAGAGTGCAAACAGGGCTGCTTTAAAAGATCGCTACAGGCACTAGCACATGCAGACGTCACTCGGGCAATTTGTACAGGAATTGCGGTTATTTACAGTCAAACACACAGTTGCATCTTGTGACCCGAGCACTCAGCAGCGGGCCGAGCTCTCATGGAAGTTGCCAGTTGGCACCACTGGACAACTATGTCACAACAAATTCCGTTCTAGAATAAATGGTAAAGGAAAGCGGTAGAGGGGATGTGTTGAGGTAAAGTCCATAGAAAGAGAATAATCTCCACGCTACCTTGAGCCAGATTGAATGTTCCAGGTCATTGTGTGTGTCAGGCGGTGCGGTGCAGGGGAACCAGGCGTCGGTCTGCTGCTTGTCACTCATCTCCATGAACTGGGACCTGCAGAGCTGTAGATGTAAGGAAATATATGAGGAAATAATTAATTCTAGACGGACAGATGGATAAATACGTAGATGGATGGACAGATGATGGATGGATGGACTTTATTCACCCCCAGAGGGAACTTTTTAAATCTAAAGTTAATATACTGATTCAATTACACGGGCCCTCCAGCGTGTTCTTCATACCTTGGTGAGTGATGGCTCCCCAGTGGCAGCCTGCGCTGGGCAGCGGCCGGGCTCCTGGTGGGAGGCCCAGGTGCTGGATGCCCACTGGTCTGAGAAGCCCAGCGGGGTGAAGAACCCGCAATCCCGAATGCTGGAGCTCCGCTCAAAGTCCTCGCACACACCGTCGCCATCAAACACGTAACACTGGCTGGGTTCGCCTGGTGCAGTGGAGAAGAGGAACAGCACTTTGAGTGAGAGAGAGAGAGAGACAGAAGGGGGTGGGGGTGGGGGGGGTCAAGTAAAGAATATAAGGCCCTGTTTTTTCAATCTATGCTTTGAGACAGGCCAGGAGTAGATAAACACAAAGAGAGAGAGCTTGGCTGGTACACGCACAAGCCCCCACTTGAAGCTTGGTTTCCACCCAAACCAATGGATCGCCAGTTCTAATTCCAGTGCTGTTTCGTATTTTCATTGGCCGGTTTCGACGTATCTGCCTGTCTCCGCTCTCCGCGGAGAACACAACAGCGATAATCGATAACGTTGCCGTGCTAACGGACGCAGAAAAGTCGGTCACCTTAACCTAACCCCGCCGGCACCTGGATAGGCCATAACTCCTAAGTGCTATCGTGGTCACCCCGCTGAACTTGGAGGTTATGAGAAAAAAAAAAGGAAAACGATCACTCTTTGTGTATTCTCATTAATCTATTGCTGAGAGATTAGTGGTCATGGTTCACTCCATTACTTCTGCCAGTGGCCCTTAGGTCTCCTACAATTTTCTCAGAGAGCCCAAGAATTCCTTTCTGGTACATTGGCGGGTGACACTTCAACAGCAATACACGGGGAACTAGATTAAATCGGCCAATAAGGGAAAGCAGCTCGGAAGGGCCGTAGAAACTCTAGAAAGTAGCGCCAGAGTAATAATACTTAATATATTACAACAGATTTTTGTAAATCCAGACACACATCATTTTTAACAAGCCCTGATGTGAGGTTTCGCCCGGGTCCAGGAGTAAAACGGCGCCGGGGCCCTCTTCAAAACCCCTCACATGCGGAGCGGCGGCTTCAGATACATAAAGTAGAAGAACTGGCCGAGTTGAGAAAGTAAGAGGAGGAGAGGAAAGGGTGGTGTGGGGTGGCGGGGGGGTTGGATGGGGGTAAGAAGAGAAGGCAAATAAATAATGCAGAAGAGGCAGTGTGAACAGAGAGCACAAAATTGGAACGAGGAGGAACAGTTTAAAGGTGGCTTGGAAAGGGCAAGTCATACCTTCGCCCTAATCCAAGGGAGGAGAAATGTGGAGGGCAAAGGAGGAGAAGAGAGGGAAGGCAAAGAAAGGAGGAGAAGAAAAAGCCGAGGAAAGGGAGGCCGAGCGAGGAGGAGACGGGGGAGGAGGGAATGAATAAGAGAGGAGGGGGGAGGAGAGAGAGGGGACGGGGAGTGTGGCCGACCTCGCAGACGACAGCGCTTCGACGGCGCAGCCCAAGGGGTTGGGGGCCTCCGCGAGCGCAGGAGCTCCGCCGGGGGACGGAGGATCCAGGTGTGGCCGCACCCGTCACCCCCTCGCGCTCCTCGCGCGCACAACACGACAAGATCCCCGCGCGGTATCCGACTAAAACGTATCCATCCCCACCCAGTCGCTCGTCGTTCACGATCAGTGGAATAAGAGTGAGGCAGTTGGAGGGATGTCTGTACAGCATGACTATGCAAGACCGTACGACCCCTGCGACCAAATTAGTTTCTCTCGACAGTGAGGCGTCCGCAGGCTGTTCAAAGGCCCCCGGGGAGGGGAAAAAATTTTAAAATTAAAAATAAAAGAGTGAGCATGTCTACTCCACACACTCGTTTGGAGTGATGTCATCCAGATCTGAATTTCCGCCAACGTTTGAGTCGGCATACAGGCATGAGGTGTCTCTCGCCCTCGGTTCTGAGCACGAGGGCACTGACTCAGTCGGTCGCTTCTTCTCGAACGTGACGACAGAGGACGTCGACCGGATCCATCGCAGTTCCAAAGGAAAGAGATTCTTCCACAAAGGATGAAGGAGGAATGGAAGTCGAGGAGGTTTCTCATTCGCCGGCATAACCCCCAACTCGAGGCTTCAAATCTCCTCTTAGGAAACCGACAGGGTTACGTCACACACTCCATCAAAGTTTTTTATTTAATTTCCCCCTACCCCCCAGTCCATGCAAGCGCCGAGCAGCAAGCCATTAATGGCATAAAAGGGAGTAATTGGGGCTGTATTTCTGTGGCGTAGCGATTTAAACACACCAGTCAAACAACAGCTTGTAATGCAGCAAGTATTCGTGCGAAAGGGGGCTGCCTTCCAACACATCAAAAGTTTGGCCTTGTTAACGCCAGGGCAGCTGCAGGAGACAGACAGACAGATTAGTCTGTGATTTGCAATTGGCCATAATTAAGTCAATGGCAACATGGTTCTGATAAAGATTAAAAAAAATAAAATATATATATATATATATATATATATATATACACATGATTAGTCCAAACAATTAAACACCAGAATGTCCTCCCGGGGTCATTTGGCAGCACGGGCAGCTAGTGAACATCTGATACGATGCCCGCACTTTGACAACACCTGCGCAAAGCAGATCTTTTAATTTAAGAGGGGATTAATCTTTTAATGGCGTGCACTTGTTGAGCGCCGCAAGTATTAATCAATATGCTTTGAATAGACCGTTGGTCACATCTGTTTTTATTAAAGTCCGCGAAAAAACAAAGCACGTCAATTTTTTTCCCATTGCTTTAATTCAACCTTCATTTAACAAGACTACCCTTCCATTTTCCTTAATCCGTTTTTCTCGGCCAGGGGTTTCAGGGAGGCTGGAGCCTCTCGCAGCCAACTGTCTGTGTAAGGCCGTAAGGAAACTGTGAATGGATTACTAGTGCACGGAAGGTGACACACGGGGGCCGCTTGGAGCCTCCAGGTAGACTAACCTGTATCTCTCTGGCGGGGGGGAAGGAGACTGGAGCAACCAGAGGAACCGAGCATGAGCTGGTCCGATAGGTGGATGGAATCGTGTTTAAAAAGGACAAACTTTTAAACATGGCCTGGGCCTCTAGTGAGCAGATCAGCTCTGAAATGATTGGATCAATTATGTATTCTTTTTTTTTTTCTCCCCCCAACCCAAAACTCACCTCACAATATCACCCGAGTTATTGGGATCAGATTCTTTTAAATTCATCCTGTGTTCAGGGAATGGCTTCAGCTGACTGCCGTGCACTTGGGCAGTCGAAATACTTGGAGGCAATTGATTTGAAAAACATGAGGCCGGGGTAAAAAAACACCCACATTTTCTAGAGAAGCGCAACAGGCCTAAAAAAGAAATACTGTACATATTTTTGAAATGTGCTCAACTACGTGAGCTCCTGTTCGGGTGCGTATGGATTGCTGTGCAGGTGCCTGGCCTACCTTGAACCCACAAACCAGGATGAAGCAGAAACACGGCGCGGACTTGGCAGAGTCGGAGTACAGTGGGTCATCCAAGCATGGAAAGAAAAGCCAAACATGGAGGCAAATCCTCCACCTATGACTAACAGACCCAGCTGAATAATTAGTCCTTAGTGTCGCAATTTGTAGAAATGTGTTTTTGCCTGTTTTCCTCACTAGTCATCCGGCTAGTTTATTGTAAAACAAAACATAGTAATAGCTCCAGTCACGGCATGTCTGGCCTCGCGAATGAGGAGGGGCGGCAGGGTATTCCAGTCCTTTCTTCTCCTGACAAAAATGGATCGGCTGTCTGCTGGAAAACCTTTGCCAAGTTGCCCTCTCAACTCGCCGGCTCACCACACGTTCAGTTACGGGCAGCGAATACCGAGGGGAAAAATAATGAATAGAGCGAAAAAGAAAAACCATAACCAAAGCGTATTTAACCCTTTAATCAGCCTTCGCTGTCGACCTGCAGCTCTCCTATTGTCTTGTAAAAAGCGGTACTGTTACTGTATTCCTCTGCAGTGCAGATTAATATATATAAGCAGCCGCAGCGCAGGAAGCCCACAGACCACAACAGTGGGTCTGATGACTCGTCTGTTGGTGTTGCCTGCCCTCATCCTGCCCATGTGTTAGAACAAGAAACAGAAACACGGAGAGGGTGTGGTGGCCCTGACAGCCATCTGCAAGGACGGGAGGATAACCTTGAGAATACCCTGCCTTGCCTGTGTGTGTGGTCACGCATGTGTGAATCTAAGTGTGCATATTTTTGTTTGTGTTGTGTGTATATCCAGTATATATATATATATATATATATATATATACTGTATATACACTGCCAGTTGAAAACAAGGGGTGTGGTTTTCAACCATATTCCGTGTGCATCCTTTAGTAATTCAGGTTTCCGTCTCTGTCGGTCGCTTGTCTTTTAACTAACTCTTCTCGTCGTTCAAATGGGCTCATCTGCTTCACAGGTAATGAAGTCAGGCTGGTGGAAGGACTAGAGAAGTGTAAACGTGGCGAGAACCAGAATCGGCGAAGGGCAAGGAGGTTCCTAGAACTCCCAAAATGGGCCCAACGGACAGTGACTTTTCCCCCCTTGGAATACTGTCCGGTGTTTCCAACTCGACCGGTATGTAAGAAAAAACAAACAAACAGGGAAGGTGCAGGGTGCTCAGGAAGGTCAACAAAATATTGGTGCTCTGGAAGGGAACAAAATTGTTTAAAAGCCTTTATTGAGACTGCTTTTACGTTTTTGTCGTTACACTTGAGCTATAGCCCTGTCTTTATGCATTTAACGTGTGCATTTCAATAATTCCTCCATGAATGAGCCATCTTTTAGTATATTATAATACGCATTATTATTGGTATTTGTTGTTGTAATATGAAGCTTTTTGACTCAATAACACATCTCTAAAAAAGACATTTGGGAAAATAATCCTCAACCTTCTGCTTACAATTGCCTGTTTTGGGAGGACTCCCTTCCACATGTTGCTGCGTAGCTTCTGTTGTGGCCTGTCTGCATGCTTCGACTGGGCAGACGCTGCAGAGAACATGTGTGATGTCGTGCTGGGATGGAATGCGGCTGGGCACTCACTCATATTTATGTTTATGTGCTGTGATATTTGTATTGGCCTTTTCCTTTTCTGCTCACCTGAGTTGTGTGAGAAGAATTGTCAGGGAAAATTACCATTGAGGCATTTATAGTAAAATAAAATATAAAAAAAGAAATATACATAAAAATATATATTAAAATACATTATTTTACACCAATGACAAGCAATAAGGAAATGTTGAATTGAACCTTGCTGTTGCTACTTTTGATTAACATGCAGCCATGAATAAAAGTTAGGATCATTAAATAAAAATAGGTTTATACAGGAGATATTTAGGAATTATTTAGGAGATATTTGGTCCATTAACACGGTCAAATGAACTGTGCAATTCTGGATAAGTTGTACTTACAATGTACATAGCGATGGCCAGTCAGTGGTACAGTGGTTCCCCCTAAATGAACAGCAAACAGCTCTAGCTGACACAGTAGTCATCCAACATGCAGGATTTCTCTCATTGCTTAAATTCCAACCTAGGATACAATTAAGGGACAAAAAAAAAGTTTGCGTGGATTCATTTCAATCACCCAGTCAGTCAGATGTTTAAAAATAATAAGAAAATTCTCATTCACCCACATTGTTTGGTTAACTATGTGAGACGTCTCTTTAACAGTCATCTATAAGGTCAATCTACAGTACGTATTTGAAAAATTTTAAATTATTATTTGCCACATTACTGGACAATGTAATGAGATCTTTTGTGCACAAAGTAATTGAAATAGATAGAGTTCCACAAAGACCACCAATCCTGGCATACAATTATGATTTGGATCATATTTATAGGTATGAGACTTATAAAAGATGATAAAAATATGATAACTAATCAGCTTTATTTTTAATGATTTTACTACTCTACCATTGACAACTATACATGAAATTATAACAAATCCATGATTGGTATCAAATTTGTTGTATACTCAAATCATTTATCTATAGCATCTATTGAAGTTGTTAACCTTTGCATAACCCATAAACTATTGGGCAGATTCATGAGCATTGAGACATTCAAAAGCGTTGCCCAGCGTTTATGGTTTTTTGGTCCAAAATCTCACGTTAAATCCAAATAAGAACACTCAACTTTATCTGTCCTTGTGTAAGCATGGCTCACTCATTGTTTATTTCTCAGCCCCGAATCAGCGGTTCTTGCCTAAACTTTACCAAAACGAAGATGGACTAAGCCGTGCCCGCATTGGTTCGTTCCAAATCCGAAGCTCCATTTTGTGAGTGGCGGCAGTCGAGAAAATGGACCAAATATGACAGAATAAGAAAAATACCCACTGCATAATTTCATTCTGGCTTTCACAACATTGAGGTGGCCTCCAATCGGTCATCTCAGAACTGTTTTCAGAGGCGAAGGCCTGTTTAAGCTGGCAGCGCTCTGCCTCAGCGCAGGGAGCTGGCCGAATGGTGCAGATGTGTTTTTGATAACAGCAAAGCACATGACTTGCTTTTGATGAAACATATTAAATAGAATCAAACATGGCAACGATGCCGAATCACAGCTGTTCTTTGTGTACGGATTTTCGCAAGTGTGTAACCCCTAACAATAACAAGGCTCTCGATAAAAATCAATAAACTCTCTTTGCCGATATTGCCAACAAAAATCGGGATCCTGGAGAAGCTGAGAAGCCCAAAACCTTATGCAAAAATCCATGATCCGTGTGTTTTGTCTACTGTATTGTCACATTTGTCAACATCTCTAGACCGACTTCCAATCTCGCAAAAGCCAAAGCCTGATATAAAAAAAACTTTGTGTCGGAGGATTACAGTGAAATTGAATTGGGTATCCCTTTCTTGCATTTCAACATCTTCTCGCTGTCAAATCAGAATATTGAAATCCACCTACATGCACATACTGTACATAAGGCTTCTTGTAGAATTTCAAAATAAAGAAATCAACTGGACATGACTGGGTCTTCAACGCTGAGCCATCTGCTGGGTGTATTTCTAGGTTTGAACCCTGCAGGTCTGCGCAAGAGCAATCCATTTTCTCGCTGACAAGGACTTGACTCACTTACAATGGATAGACCGGATTCGCTTGGAATTGGATTGGAGTGAACTGCAATGCACTGGACTGGACTGGACCAGAATGGACCGGCTTGGGCCGGCTTGGAACACGCTAGAAGAGATTGGACTGGTCTTTACTGGTATGCACTGAAACCGATCTCACCTCGACAGTTGAAGCCAGTTTCATGGCGGCATTTCTTAGAGCAGCCGTCGCCGTCCAACAGGTTTCCATCATCGCACTCCTCCGTCCTACAGTGAGAGACGGGGAAAGGAAGAGCTGTCAACATCACCGCTGTCCCCGTCCCCACAAACCCTCGTCTCCTTCATGGCTTCCCCGCGTCCCATACAGACCCCTGCGGGAGGCCATCGCCGCAGTACGTCTGTCCGTGGGTGTAGAGGAGAGGTGGGGAAAACTCGCTGAGCACACCCTCAGCCTCCACCTGGATCATGTACTGGTACTGCACTCCCTTCATAACAGAGCTGTAGCAAAACAAAGCAAAGATTACAGAGTAACACAACACAACACAGTTGATACTGAATCGCTTTCCTTACCCCAGAACTAGAACATGGGGTTGGGAGTTTCTTTACACTTCTTTTGTTGATTATTGGTTTTATTCTATTTTTTTGTTTGTTTGTATGCGCTATGTGACGCGCTCCGGAAACTCTGTTTCTGCAAAACTGCCATACAAACCATATGGAGAAAAGTATTTTAAAAGCCTTATACTTAAAAGCGAATTTACAAAGAATGGATTGGCGGCCTCTAATAGCACCACTTGCGCCTCACTTGCGCCCTCTATCGGTGGCGTCTTAGCGTCTGATTCATAGAAGATATTGCGCTAATGATATGCCAGCGCAAACATGGCCATAGAGTTTGCAATTTGCTCTGGTTTTGCGTCTGATCGTAATTATCCATGTGGCAGTAAATAATCTGTGCGTCAGCGCATTAACACCACTACTCTAAGCTTGCCTGTTTTACGAATTATCAGACTAAAATAGACATAATTTGTCTAAAAAGACAGTAGGTATATTGATTTTAAGTGTTTAATGAAATGTAAAATTGTAAGGAAATCCTTGGACGGATTCTAGTTCTCACTGAATCTTAATATTATTATGTAGAAATGATGACAGTTGATTTGCGCTACAAAGTTCGGGGCCTCGGCATAGGAAAGGCGGCGCTGTCCATGGTCCTGAGGTTCGATGCCATCTGTGGTCCAATGCCAATTTTGACCACTTTATCACTATTCCCTTTAACTTTCTAACCAACTTTTGAGTTTAATAGGAATTATTTTTGTCAACTTTTGTAACGCCTTTTTGTACTGCAAACGTCACGCAATGGCTTTGTAATTCTCTGCTTAGTATGTACTTTTTGCTTCCTGTGCATGGAAATGCCCCTCAGGACCAATGAATGACCACACATGACCCCTCTTGCCTCACCGCATGAAGGTTGTGGGTATTCCTTTTGGAATTCACTGGTATTCACTATTGATTTATTTTGCCCTTTACCCCTGGGGAGTAACATGTGTTCAATGCTGCATCAATTTGGGTTGGATGCAGGTGGACAAATCCATTCTTTGGTAAATGAATGGCACATGAAACGGATCAAACTCAATGATAACTTTGAGGACACCCATCAAATTCCCATCGTCAGAACAGTTCCACCAGCCACTCTTTAAATTTTGTTGCACAACTATTAGTGCTATTATCGTACTATATAGCACTCACTCTACAGAGATATATACACTGATCAGCCACAACATTAAAAGCACTGACAGGTGAAGTGAATACCATTGCTCATCTAGTTCCAACGGCACCTGTCAAGGGGTGGGATATATGAGAAAGCAAGTGAAGAGTCAGTTGTTGAAGTTAATGTGTTGAAGCAGCGTAATGATCTGAGCCACTTTGACAAGGAGCACATTGTGATGCTGGACGACTGGGTCAGAGCATCTCCACAAGCACAGCTCTTGTGGGCTGTTCCCGCTCTGCAGTGGTTACTAGCTACCAAAAGTGCTCCAAGGAAGGACGACCGGTGAACCGGCGGCAGGGTCATGGACGCCAAAGGCTCATTGATGGATGTGGGGAGTGAAGTCCAGCCCGTCTGGTTCGATCCCACAGAAGAGTGGGATCAACCTACTGTAGAACAAATTGCTGAAAAAAAAATGCTGCTATGATGGAACGGTGTCAGAAAACACAGTGCATCACAGCTTGCTGCATATGTGGCTGCGTAGCTGCAGACAGGTCAGAGTGGCCATGCTGACCCCTGTCCACTGCCGAAAATTCTTACGATGGGCACGTGAGAGTCACAATGAAAGAAGGTGGCCTGGTCTGATGAATCATGTTTTCTTCTACATCATGTGGATGGCCCGGTGCATGCATCGTTTACCTGGGGAAGAGATGGCACCAGGATGCATTATGGGAAGAAGACAAGCCGGCGAAGGCAGTGTGATGGTCTGGACAATGTTCTCCTGGGCAACCTTGGGTCCTGGCATTCATGTGGATGTTACTTTGACATGTAGCACCTTCCTAAACATTGTTACAGACCAAGTTCACCCCTTCATGGAACAGTATTCCCTGATGGCAGTGGCCTCTTTCAGCAGGATAATGCTTCTGCAACACTGCAACAAACGGTTCATGAAGCGTTTGAAGAACATGACAAGGAGTTCAAGGTGTTGACTTGGCCTCCAAATTTACCAGCTCTCAATCGGATCGAGCGTCTGTGTGATGTACTGGAACAACAAGCCTGATCCATGGGGGCCCCACCTCACATCTTCCAGGACTTAAAGGATCTGCTGCTAACGTCTTGGTGCCAGATACCACAGGACACCTTCAGAGGTCTGGTGGAATCCATGCCTCCATGGGTTAGAGCTGTTTTGGCGGCACTAGGGGGGCCTACACAATATTTGGCAGCTGGTTTTAATGTTGTGGCTGATCGGTGTAAACTCGACTCCCCCAAGCTCCATCCGTCATGATACTAAGGCATTTTGCCAGATGTTTGACCTTACATTAAATAGAAATTATACCTTAATTGGTTTGCTTAAAAAAATAAAAATGAGGATCCTGCAGCTCTGCAAACATGTCCAAACAGGGAAGTCCCCTGATCTGTAACCTTGCAGTATCACAATCCAGTGACCTTTTCAGCCTCCCCGAGAGGTAGCATGCGTGCACTGATACCCGGCCTCCGGTCTAAGGGGCTATCGATCTGTTTGGTTGTGCTTGAGTCTATAAAAAGCGTTCGCTTCATGCTGTCCCTGCACTCGTATCCGCTGTCTCACGCCAGGCCCCTCGCCGCGCTGCGTCCGGTCCCTACGTACCCTACATACCTCTATCAATTATGGATCAAAGATGGAAAGTTCAGGATTTAGGAAATAAAACAATGGAATCCCCCCTCCTCCCTCCCCCGTGTACGTTCCCCATTCTGCATGCAACTGAACACAACCGAGTTGAGACACTTGCATTTGTGTCATCGCAAACTATTACCAAAAACAGCCATTGGGTGGATGTTGCTTGCCAGAGAAAATATTATCTCATATTTCTACATTTATCCAAACCGAAATAATGAACTGGAAGGGACAGGCTTGTGTGTAAGTGAAACGTCCAGGCCTCTGATCTAAAAATAATCATCCTAATGTCAACGGCGCCAAATTGATAAGAAATAAACAGTATAATCAACTCAGCTTGAAACTGAGCTTGTTTCCATAGTGAGTTTAGGGAGTATTTTTGTTATTTAAAAAGTATTATTTTATTATGACTATTATTATCAGTAGTCGTATTATCGATGTGTGTGTAAACTTTCGAATTACGTATTTCACCTTTCTCTTTTTGTCTGTCCCTCTCAGACCTCCCCCCCCCCCTTCCTTACTGCGTGACATTGATTATTATGGCCTGTGAGCCGCAGTGGTGAGGCTTTGGAGGAAGTGGCTCAGGTTCCTGTCCGCCACGCGCTGATGTTGACGACGCTCTGGTGTATCCGGATTTTTCTCTTCCTCTCCTTTTTCCCTCTACCCTTTCCCTTTCCTCTCCCCTTCCTTCCGTCCTCTCAATATGCTCTCCTTCCCTTCCCCCTTCCTTCCCCTCCTGTCCTCTGCTCTCCTCACTTTCCCTCTGTTCTTCTCCCCCTTTCTCCTCCCCTCTTCCTTCCAGCCTTTCCTCATCTCGCTTCTCTTCACTTCCTTCTCCCCCTCACTCTCCTCTTCCCCCCCGTGTTCTTCCATCCTTTTCCTTTCCTCTCCTCAGCTCTCCTCCTCTATCCATCTCCCTCTCACCCCCACCACCACCACCCCCCACCCCCACCCCCCGGCATTCCTCTATTCCCCCTGGCTTCTACATCTTTTTGCACTCAGACGCAGCTTTGTGTAACTCACGAGACGTGTTCCCTGAAAAATAAACGGTTTTCTGAAGCCGCCGAACATCTCCCTCCGCTCTGCTGCCACGGCAACAATGACAGCTTCTCAAGGAACACTGTGCCGCCACTCGCTCCCGTGTTAATGTCACGTGGCGCGTTACAGTTGCGGACAAAAATAAAAAGTTTGGGGAGGAATACGTGGGAGAATGTTCAGCTTTGATATTTTTGGGAGCACTATAAGATGTCGGGACGTCAGGCTCTCGGGATGCTTTTCAGGTAGAAGGCCGGTAAACAACATGTACCCTGGTTTGGGACGGAGCACAAACTCCAGCTCGCTGCTGCTCCGAGACTCCAGAAAGCTTTCTTGGTCGAGCCCACGGCCCGATGGTACAAACTTGGATCGCTGCTTTGAAATTCTGCAGCCTCCTGCTGAAAGCGTTTGGTTCCTGAGCCTCTCAAGCAGAACCAGAGAAAAACACCCGTGAGTGACAGATTACTGTGGATTACCGGATATGCGAGCGAGCATGCATGTCCTTTTACCCCTGTGCACACATGTACACACGGGGAGCTTGTGCAGTCTGAACTCCATAACAGCCATAAATAACACGTAAATGCTGAATATTATTTTTCTCCAAGCCACTGAGGTTCGATTCCTCTGTGTGTGTGTGTGTGTGTGTGTGTGTGTGTGTGTGTGTGTGTGTGTGTGTGTGTGTGTGTGTGTGTGTGTGTGTGTGTGTGTGTGTGTGTGTGTGTGTGTGTGTGTGTGTGTGTGTGTGTGTGTGTGTGTGTGTGTGTGAGATAGCAGTTGGCGTGCCGCGCATGCTGTAAATATTCATCTAGTCACAGTAAGCTTAGTGTGTGGTGCGGACATTGAAAACACACCTGTCTATTTTCCCCCCTCGCCTGACGCCAGAAAGCTGTTCTTTGATGTCCAGAGAGAAACTTATTAGAGCCACTTTTTTTCAGTTGATCTTTCAGTCGCGTTCAGGTAAACTCATTACTATGTCAATTATCTAAGTATATAGAATGAGCCTAGGCGGATGATTGAACCTCTTGACATACTGATGTTTACATGCACACATTAATCAGAATGAGGCAGGAAAAAAAAACCAACCTGAATAATATGGTGTTTTTGAACAAGGTGTGGATTTCTGACCGTTTGGTGCGTGCACAGAATGCACGCTCAAGAAACATCACAATTGAGGTGTAAGCCAAATATAAATAAATACGTCAAACAGAATAGGCTTGAATACTGCGTATGGCGATATTCAGGACATTTCAATGTAGTATCCACACTAGAGAATGCTGAGTGGGTGAGGGAGTCAATGTAATGAGAATGTTCCACTCATTCACAATTAAATGTCATCCCCTGAAAATACGAGGTACATCGACTAGGCTGTAAAAACTTTATGTAAACCATCAAATTGCTTCCAATAAAGCTGAATTGTTTTGGAACAACTTTACTTTGCTCAAAGAGCCTAATGGTATTTCTCAGAATTGTCGCCTTACATCCTCCCTCCGGTGACGTCAAATTGCAAGGAGCAGATACTCCCCAGGTACTACAGTACACACCTGGGGGATTTAATAATCATCGTTGCAATTGATACCCATTCATCTAAATGATGAGAGCCTCACGTTTATTTTCATTTTTCACACTTCAAATTGAACAGCACGGTGTCAATCCATAAGATCAAATTCCATTTGAATCTGAAAAGGTGAGGATTTGAGTTGCATCCTTATTTTTTTCATCTTTAATTGAAACAAGAAAATGTCATTGTCATTAAAGACATTTCGTAGGTGTTATGATTTGCCTTTTTCCCCTAGTAGTCCCTATGTGTTGGCCCGCTTGATGATGTCATTACATTCGCCAGGACAGATGGATGCCGTCTGAATGAGAATGCCAAGAGCCCACTCTTTGCATTCTTGCAATGAAAGGCGGAGTTTACATTTTGGAATTTTCTAACAAAATAGTCGTACTGACTGCTACTTTACATGAACACACCTGTCTTTAAATGTCGTCTGGGTCTGCGGCGGTGGAGGCGCCTTCTCCTTCTTGGTCTGATCTGGGAACGGCGGCTGGCGGTGAATGTGATAAGCCAGGGGGCGGCAGCTAGAGCACAGCGGGCTGCCGGGCCCCGAGGACAGCATGGCGGCGTCGATCTCCATCTTCTCGTCAAAAGTGCAGAGTTTGACAGCGGAGACTGCCAGCCTCTGGGTGTCCAGGCGCAGGGTGAGGGGCGTGTCACAGAGAATGTGCTGGGATCCCAGGCCGAGCGTCTCTCCCGACTCTGTTATCAGCTCGATGTTGGCGATGGCTGGATTGCCTGGGATCATGGCAAAAAAAAAAGGACAGAGAGGAGAAATGAATGGACAACGACCAAGGGTTAAATCACAGTTGGACATGGGTCAGAACCATGCGGCCCACCCACCTTTTGTTAATACATAAGAAAGATATTTCATAGCAAATATTTCTCTATATGGGCCTACCAGAGGAGATCTAACTTGCTGATAACTCAGAGGACTCCCAAGACATTCCCACAGTCAGAGCAGCCAAACGTTTCGCTGGATTGCACTCAAGTGAGCCACAAGTTTTAGAAGCCTAAATTCCACCAAAGTTTCAAATCTTAAATGATGTTTGGATCGTGACTAAATGACCAAGGACAAATCTGGATCCTTAGCAGCTGAGCACCACTGATCTAAACCGACATTCAGAGCTGTGTGAATTATTCCACATTAATTATTGTACCATTGAGAAGTGGACGCTTCCAAGTACCCTGGGAACGTGAAATCCCTACAATTTTGGAACAGTCTTTCCCTTTGTATCAGGTCTTCTCTTACTATTGACACCTTAAAATCTCATCTCTTCCTTGACCTTGAGTTTGCATGAGGTCTGTGGCGTCTTAATGTCTGCCCTTTTCATTTGTCACTTGCGGACTTATATTGCGCTCAGTGCAAGTGGGCAACTGTTGTCGTTTTAATGGTGCTGCGTAGATGTGTTTGTGTTGACTTTGGCCGCTGACCTGTGGATATGTAGGTGACCCAGAGCGTGAGGGCGTGAGGGACGACCGGATGCCGGAACCACAGGGTCAGGGTGCAGCCCTCCGTCTCAGGACACGGCGAGGTGACATTGGTGTCGTAGAGGCTGAGCTCAGGGCTCCATGCCTGGAGGCTCGGTTCACAGGGCTGCTCCACGTCTGGCGGTCCTGTGTAGGCACGGAAACGCACACGTTACCAACACACACACACACACACACGCTCGCACGCACATTCTGAGAAAGATACACACGGTAAGAATGACATACCGATACCCAGGATTTTGGATATACAGGCGCAAACACACACAAACACACACCTGCACACAAAACCATCTCCTCAGACTCAGAAATTCAGACTACAAAATTGTTCATCAACATAAGACGATATCCCCATTTCACTGAAAAGTAATAAATGACAATATTGATTTATCGCCCAGAAGCCCCGGACTTAATCAAGAGCCTCCTTGAGCGGAGCCGCTGAGAATTCTAGCAGAAAAAATAAGTATGCCTTTCTGAGGGAACTCCCGGAGGTGTTAATGTGAATAACTTTATGACCACAAAGCAGGTGATTCAGGCCTAAACAGTATAAATGATGAATAAATAAATAGAAAATCACTTCAGAACACACATGCAGACAAACACCTTTTTCATAGAGGTGCGATTCCTTCTTTTTTTTAACGGCTCATCAATGCACAATGAAGAAGATTTGGAGGTGTTTTGGGTTTTTTTTATAATGTTTTTGAATGGAAGTAACGTGCAGTGGTCTCCGTGCCAGATGCAAATGAAGATTGATATGGAATGTGGTGCAACAGTAGTGAAGCTGGTGGAGACATCTTGATTTGCAGGAGGAGAAATGTCATGTTGTTTGCAGACTGACTAGTCAAATTTACACTCAATCATTCTGTTGGCAGAGACAGAGAGAGAGAGAGAGAGACGGGGGGCAGAGGGAGACAAAAATGGAGGGGGGGGCAGAGAGATGTGATTAAAGGGGAAGACAGAAAGGATCTCACTGGAAAAGACAAGATATAAACGTTTCATTTCTTCAGACTCGATCACAGCAGGCCTTTGGCTCATACCGACCGTACCATGCGTGTGTTTGCACCCAGGGTGGGTGTGTGTGCGTGCGTGTGCGTGTGTGTCTGTGTGCGTGCGTGTGCGTCTGTGTGTGTGTGTGTGTGTGTGTGTGTGTTTTCACTTGTGGGCCTGTGTGAAGGTAAACAGAGGAGTGCCAAGCCAAGCTGTTAAACTCAATTGGTGAAATGCAACAAAGAGACAGATAGAGACTGACTCAGGCCAGGTGTGTGTGTGTGTGTGTGTGTGTGTGTGTGTGTGTGTGTGTGTGTGTGTGTGTGTGTGTGTGTGTGTGTGTGTGTGTTTGTGTTTGTGTTTGTGTATGTCCGTGGCAAGCCTCAGACTAATGTGTCCATCAGATGTGGAGAACGACTCCCTGAACGACTCTGAGATCGGACAAGCTCATCCCTCCTCTCTCTCTCTCTCTATCTCTCTCTCTCATCATAATAATATAACATCAAATATTAAAGAAATGTGACTTGATTTTGACTTTACAAACAGCACAACTAAGCGGATTATGTGTCCATCTATCAGTCTTTCTGCCTGTCTGTCTTTAGCAAGAAATCCTAAAATGTTTGTGGCTGCTTTTCTAAATGATTCTCCGCATGGCAGAGCGTTGTTGAACTTGGACATGTTGCACTGATGTTACGGGCTTAGCGAGGCACGCTTGAGTCCAGGAATGCACCAATACCATTCCTTCGGACCCAGCACTAAAATCTTCAGCTACTATCACTGATTGACAAACAAAAATGATGAACAAAATCATATATAAGTCGTCACACGGTCCTAAAATCCAAAAATGAACTCGGCGCTAGCACATCACCTGACATGGTCGAGCCTCCACCCCAGCCCCGCCAGGCTTCTGGCACCGTCAGCGTTCATCATTTACCTGCGAGTACTGGATTCCTCGACTCCAGTCGGAAACGGGATCAAATGAATCCTCTGACTTCCCCATCGAGGCCGGGGCGCTTTACCCGACCACGCTCTGTTTGCGCTGCATGTTCTCCATCTGTCCCATCCAAAAACTGAGAAAAGGCAATTGTACTGTAGAGCTAATCTAGACCGACAACGGACAACAGAAAACAGACGACTCTTCTTGTTTTTCTCACATTCAATGCCTTGGTCTCATTCCCCTCTCAACGCAGTGCACTGACTTTATTTACAACAATTAGTGTCACGGAACTACTTGAAAGCACCATGTTAACAGGGTCTGGCACCGCCACCCCTCCAGTCAACCACCGCCCGAGGCCCCCAGCCAGTTCTTGGACGGAAGGACGGATGACGATGATGATGTTGGAAAGGTTTCCCTTTGAGTCAAGCGCTAAACAAGCGGGCCGAGCCCGACCGGACGCGTCCAAAAGCAGCCTTTGTGTCTCGGGCCCTTGCGCTTCCGTTTCTCACCCGCGACGGCACCTACGTAGAATCCGTCCGACTCCCACCGCATCCCACGACCCCCAGGATGAAAAGGTGCGATGTTGCGTCTGCTCTCGGGGGCCGTCGCGGCGTATCGTCGCCGTGGAGAAATTGGTGAGAGAGGAAGAGCCGAGGCTGAGGGGAAAGCCACCAGACTGCCTGTCTCCTCCACTCTGTGGATCCCACTGTTTACACTAAGACTGTAATTGACTCTTTATCATCATTATGGGCCCCGCAGTCAAAGCGAGGGACGCCGTAATCCCTGTGCAACCCCCAACACACACACACACACACACACACACACACACACACACACACACACACACACACACACACACACACTTCCTTGTTTTCAAAGAGCTAAATTCCAGCGCAGGATCTCCACACATTGAGGATTTGGGTCGGGTTTCCGTTTAAAGAGAAGGAGCAGCGGCGGTTTGTTGTGTTTTTCTCCCCCTGCCTTTCTTTTCCTCTTTCTTTCATTTTCTCTTTCGCCCCCTCGTCCTCCCTTCATTCATTATTCCTGTCTTCCTTTCCCCCTTCCCTAACACCACACACGTCATGCGTAAGCTAGACAGGGCTTCTCCAAGAAATCTCGGAGTAACAAGGACCATCTGCTCACACAGAGCGTAAGGTTTCAAAGCGCTGCTAGAGGATACATTTCTTTATTAGGAGTATTATTGTTATTTGCGTGCATAGATGTGTGGTTGCGTTTGTGTACTTTTGTGTGTGTGTGTGTGTGTGTGTGTGAGAGACAGGGTTTCTGAGCTTGGATGACACCCAACGTTACCCAGTTGACAAGCCGCCAGGCAAACCTTGTTCTCACTTTGGCTGAAGAGAAGGAGTGAGAGAGAGGGAGAGCAATTACCATTTAATGATTTTCTGCTTTCTTGTCTTGCAGGAGCCCTTAGTCTTGCACGCACCTCAAAAAAAAGATGTGACAGGACGGCGGATGCGTTTGTGCGCGTGCGTGTGTGTGTGTGCGTGTGTGTGTGTGTGTGTCCGTCCTCTCCGTTTGTGAGAGTCAATGGTAAAATTTACAAGAAAAGATGGAGGGAATTTATGAGGAAAATAATAAAGGCATATTTGAATCAAAGTTCTGATACATAAAAAATTGTACTGCAAATTCTAAGACGGTAAAAAAGAAACCAACAACAAACTGGTTTCATTCACCACCCTGCGTCTCCGTGGCAACTTGAGTTTGAACATTTACCTCATGATGTCACTACCTTGTATGATTGTTTGTTGCCCTTAAAATTAGATAAAATATGACACTCACTAAATAACAAGAGCAACAAGATGATCAAGTTTTTATCATTAATAATAGCCCAATTGATAGATCACTAGATTTCTAAACAGACGGAAAGGCGTGGCTCGCTGGTTGACAATGGGGCAACCAGACTGCACACCTTGGTGGACAGTGGCTCAAAGCGGGTTATCCCCGGCAACTAGGTAAATGTTATTGTCGAGCCCTGCATTTTATAAACATCTGAATTTACCCCCGTCATCTCCTGGATGGTAAAGAAACGTGTGTTTTTTCTTGTTTTTTATTTAGTTCTACTAACCGACAGCCTCTTCGGGCGTCCAATACCCAGACGTGTCGCAGATTCGTGGAGAAGTGGCCTCGTGAGCGTACTGGTGAAACACGCCGTCCCGCTCGCAGTTCCCGCAGTTTACGCCCGGAGAGGCGCGGAGCTTGGAACTGAGAGGAAATGGGAGACGGACAGGTGATTACGAGGCTGATGTCATTAGAGCGAGACGAGCAAAGGGAAAATAATATTAACATTTCCACCTTTGGTAAAGAGGTCCCTGAACGGGCGGCAGCCAGTAGATGGTGACGGAGTCCGGGGAGTGGCCGATCACCATGGGGGGCAGGGCGGGGGTCGCGGGGCGCCGCTCCTTCAGCCAGTTCTGGTAGACCAGGTCGATGTAGCAGTGCATCCTGGCCACCTGGTTGGGTGTGAAGTGGTTGGTGCAGTTGTCGTCTACGTGCGTGAAAGAGGGGGAAAGGGTGGTCGGTTTGGGAGCCGGGGGGTTTTTCGGGCCCCAGGCAACCTTTGAGGATCTTCTTCGGGGTCGTTGAGGGCGTGCTCCCTTCGCCCTTTCAGTGGTTTTGGTTTCAGATGGACAGAAACTCTGTCCGTATACTCTGGAGTTTATGGTGTGAGCTACAATCCCAAGATGTGTGATCCCCTACGGTCACCCTCCTGCTAAACCCCACACTGTGCACGACTGGGACGGAAAAAAGAATTGTTCTATTAACTGTATGTGTGATAGTGTCTTTTGAAAGTCCTCTTAATGTATCTGGAGGACTCATTTGGAGGGAAAAATGGCTCTGCATGTGACACAGCTCTTGGAATGGGGATCGCTGTTAACAGAGAGGCTAAAATTTGACAGGAGCCTCAAGGTATTGGCAAACAATGGAATTATTTTAATCTTTGTCATTTCACTATTTACCTACCTCTAACCTCCACCTGCTAAGTGATCCCATTCATTACAGACAGACAAAGTTAAAATCCACACCCAGTGCTGTCATTATTGAATAATTGAGTACTCGCACCTCCATAAAGCTGTAGACGCTTGGAGCGTTTTTCTTATTATTAGAGCAGTGCATTATAAGTGGTTTCGCTCAGGCACGACGTTGATGCGACACTGAAGTTAATGTCACTCAGCACTTACATTTATATGGAACAAACCATCACTAAAAAGGAAGTCCGTTCACATACTATTGCTGAATTATGAATTTGATCGCAATGATGAATTTCAAGTATTTGTATCTGAGAAGTTCATCGATAATGTCTTAATGTGAAATATTTACATTACAGCAAAACACAAAAAAAATCTGTTAATAAGAGACAGTTATTCAAGAAAATCTCCAAAAAACAATCAATCCTTGTATATATTTTGATTTTTGAGTTGCAGTAAATTTTATTTTCCTAAATAAAGTGCTATCCCACCTGATTTTATTGCGACTTATTAAACTAATATAATATCGTAAGAAATAAATATCATTACGAGACATGAACTTTCTCAATTACTTATATTTCCAATATAATATATTACATTATAACATATGTCTAATAATTATTATATTATGTTATACTTGTAATTATTAATTATAATATTAATTATTAATACTTACATTAATATAATTACTCTAATAAAACTATATAATATATATAACATTATTTATTATTATCTACATTATTAATAACTATTAATAACTAGCAGAATATACCAATTGAAGTGTCTAATCTGCCATACCTGTGTAGCTCATGTAGTTGCTGTAGGGCGTGTCCTGGTACATGGTCACCCCACAGGTGTCGTTCACGGGCCCCGGGTCGTGGCACGCCTTGGACTTGGGTGTCGGGGCCGTGTCGGCACAGAGATCCCCCGTCTCCATGGACGGGGTGGTTTCCTGGTGTCAGACATCACATGTTACCGAACAACAGTACAACTGAATAACTCACTTTGTTGACAGTTTGGAGTGACTGCAGTCGGAAAATTAGGGAGAAATCGGCAAATCATCAGAAAAATTCCAGAATTCCATATAAAACCTGTAAACGGCAGATTTAGAAGAAAACCTTTTTAACCTTCCGCGAAGGTTCTGTAAATTAATCAATGTTGTTTATTTAAATAAGGTAATGTCCTATTTTCGGAACAAGGTTAGCTATGAACATTTGCACATTTTGACACCCAGATAAATATGTAGATGATCATAATGAAAACAATGTGTTGATACTGCATGTTGAGCAGAATTTTCCGAAAACATAAATCGATCGCAATATGAACTGAGCGCTGAGACACTGAAGACCCTCACCTGACAGGGGTCGTCACAGGAGTCGCGCTCGCTCACCCCTTTGAAGACGTGGTACAGGCCAAGGATGTGGCCCATCTCGTGGATCATGGTGTTGTTGTGACCGACTGTACCAAAGTAGGAGGGGTTCAACACCATCCCCCCTGGTGGGAAAAGCCATGAGACGGGTTGGAGTCGATGGAGACGGTAAACGTTGCAGCGTTAAACGATGAGCCCTCGGAGACGCCTTGTCATCCGCTCGTTCCTCGTCTAAACAGGCACAGATGCGCGGGGCCGTGCAACCGAAATTGTGAGGACATGGAGCTAGAATCGGCGGAGGAAACGTCGAGATGACGGCGCGTTTCGACCCGGGCCGCGGGAAAGTACAGCGCCGCTATAATTCGATTGCATTGAAATTGTCAGAGATCGTCCCTCTTGACGTACGTAATATTACATTTTAGAAGATGTTGTCATCCGCGTCTGAATAATTGAGGGAATGCGAAAGCCTTGTCATTTATTTCTGCTTGGTTTTACAGTGTTGGCTTTGCCTCCATGCCTGCATGCTTGCGTGCGGACCGTTCCGTCAGTGCCTCCGTGTCTTTTTTTGGGGGGGGGTTTTGCTTTGTTTTTTTCTCAAAGAAATGACTTATTCAACTGTTTCCACGAGGTGTAGAGCATGCTTCGTGCTAGTCATGGACATTAACCGCGAGGGGTTAACGCGGTCCGCTCCCTCTAAGATTGGAAAGGTTTTGCAAATCAGTGGCCCTGGGGCACGGTCGTGGTCCCATATCACTGGATTCTAGTTTTTTTCCAAAGGCGTGTTTTAGTTGGGCTGCACTGAAAGGTTCTGATAAGACTGGAAATAATGTGAAATCCATCAAATGTGTCTCCATACGAACGAGCAAATACATTTTTGTTCCAAATGTGAGGTAGATTCTGGATTGTGTCCGGGGATTCAATTGTGTTGGACATCGGTGGACATGACCACCGACCTTTGGTGAATTAATAAATAAACAGGAAAAATATTGAAGGGGTTCCCTGTATCGTTCCCTGAGGGCCTTCTGGAAGGGATCAAACTCACTGTTCACTGTGAGGACGTGAAATGATCCTTGTCAGAGCTGCCAAGCCATTCGCTGAACTGTGATCCAGTGATCTGTCGTTTGGGAAACCTAAATGTTCCACCAGCTGCTTTTTAATTTCTGTTGCATGACATGGCTATTAGTGTAATTACGGTATTTTCAATATCGCCCATTATAGAGTAATAAATAGATAGCTACATAGCTAGTCACTCTCAGCCACATAGCTCATCCAGTTAGGGCTTGTGAAAATAGTTAAGAACATCCCCAAAACAGCTCAAATGGAGCGAAAGGGTAAATTCTGCATAATTAAATAAGTGATTATAATTGAAACTTCATGAAATGATAGAATTGCTTGATTGGAAAGACTTAATTGGAAGCTAAGTTTCCAAACTAAAAAAGTACAAACACATAGGTTACTATTTGTTTATTTTATTTCCCAGTTGCCATCCACAGAGAAGAACGAATGAGGCTGTGAGGCGGTATGACTGTCTACTCTACTGGCACGAGAGGAACACAACAACAAACCAGTTAAGGTTACGAACGAACCGCTCGCAACAGGATTTATTTAATTAAATTTTATTTTATTTTTTCAAAGGAAGGGGAGAAAATGGCTGGCACGCCCGCGCGGATGGCAACCAGAGGGCGTCGGGCCGTTTCCGTCTGTTTGTTTGTTTGGTTGTTGTTGGGTTGCTCAGTCTTTTCCAGTGGGAAAGTGTCTAATGATTGGGGAAGGGGAAAGAAAGAGAGGCAATATGCCGGGAAATCCTTGCGTGCCGAAACACACACTCTGGCCATTTTGCTGCGAAACTGCCCCGAGGAGAAAACTTGCGGGTGACGATGCCGCGGAAAGACACTAGTAAAATGGGGGAAAGGAGATGGAGAGCGTGCGGAGATGTAAATCTAACGTGGCGTGACAATAAAGACGGAGGGAGACCGTTCCGAGAAGAAAGACGTTTCGGAGGAGAAGGACGGAGCAAAGAGGACGTCGCAGAACCAGGGAGCGATGGGGGAAAGACGAGCGACGATCCCCGCGTTTTAAAAAGGGCTACCCGGCTCAGCCCTAGCGGGCCGTCGGCTCGCCGGACACCAGGCGTGGGAGGTGCGCGAGGACTTCAGGAAAGGCCTCCGACCAAATGAGCCGGTACCAGTCCCCATCACAGGCCAAATCACCAATTTATCACAGGCTTTGATGTCTGAAGTGCTGACATGCTGAACGCATTGCACCATATCTGAATTGCATGCTCGCCTTTCAAGATTAGGTGAAGAAACACCACTGTTGAAAAAAAATATAAAAAAGTAACATTTCTGACATTTATGGCCAATTGGAAATGGAATAAGGTAAAAAGTTATTTGGTACGCTGGCACAAAACAGAAAAACCGGCAGTGTTAAAGTGTAATTCCTCTCATGGTATTCACACGATAAGGAGAGATGGCCTGAGTGGATACGGGCAGGAAACTTTGATCCCTAGTTGAGATTTTTGTTCTGCCCTCCCAAACATTTCCCCGAAGCAACTTTCAATACAAGGCGACGCCCTTTTAGCGGGGAACACGCGTTGACTCACCTTGGTGGCCGAGGGCCTCCTTCGCCCAGGGCCAGGTGGCCGCGCCCGCTAGCTCCTCGCGGGCGGAGTTGTTGGCGAAGAAAACGTTGAGTGTTTCCTCACCGCTCAGGCGTAGCTGGTCCTTCAGCTCCTTCACGCTCATGTAGGCCCTGCAGACAGGGGCGGATGTGCGTCGGTGTTGTAGGGTTTGAAAACCGAGGGCTTTTGTATTTTCTCTCCAAAACCCTTAATTGCCTCAGATTTGAATGGTGTGTGTGCGTGTGCGTGTGCGTGTGTGTGTGTGTGTGTGTGTGTGTGTGTGTGTGTGGGGAAACCTGCACTTACAGTATGCTGTCTCCCTAGTTTATGCCTGTAGCGAGCCGGGAGAGGAATATGCGGCAGGGACGGCCCCCGAACGGCGAGAAATGTATCAACGGGGTCAAATCGGTGGCGGGCGGTGAAATCCTTGGGGTGTCGCCCCAAAAAGGTTGTAGATCACCTAAATCCCAGACTATGAAGAAGTACGGCCGTACAGTGAGGAGGTGGAATGCAACTCTCATGAGATTAATGGATCATTGCGTATTCATACAAAGTTACAGGGATTCTCCAGCCCGGTGAAGGCAGTTAGTACAACGAGACAAAATATTAATTGTACCCCGAGAACAACAATGTCACAGGTACAGCTGCAGGTTATGTTGTGTTTCATCAGTGTCTCCAAAGTTAGTCTCACATTTATATAAGTAAAACAAAATGTGTGCCTGTTGGAGGTCCATGCGGAGAGGTTCGTGGCCTCCCCTTGGGGCGTGCCACTGATAAGTGGATGGAGAAAGTGGATGGATGGATGGATTCTGCCCATCCATCCAGTCATCTAGATGACCTGTAAGACACGCACTGGCACTGCAGTTTGTAAGACGACGGGCCAGCCGCGTTCTACATATTTTCATCCTATGACACTTTTGTGCGTGTGAACCGTGCACAGATTGCACATGGGGTTAGGGGGGCTCTTACAATTTGTTATTTTTCAAAGGTGGTCTTCAGATTTCACACTCTAAAGGTCGGGCCCCTCTGCCAAAAAAAAAAAAAATCACCTCCATCCATCAACAGCCATCTCAGCCTCATGTTATAACTGTTTGTATTGGTCAGGGTACCTGAAACCGCCACTCCTACACACACACACACACACACACACACACACACACACACACACACACACACACACACACACACACACACACACACACACACACACACACACACACACACACACACACTCACTCCCTTCCTCCTTCCTCTCCTCTGCGACTCTGACTGGACCGTGATAAATTGCCCACGGAGGAGCTTTGATGTGTGAAGCCAACTTGTTTTTCCTTGGCCTGGGGGGAGAGGGATGTCACATGTCATTTTTCTTCCTTTGCTTTCATAGCTGGAAGGCTTTTGCACTGCTGCCGTTAAGCCCAACCGGGTCGGAGACACGTGGGGTAACAGCAGCCGCTCCAAGCTGGCACGCCAGACAGTTTGAACTATTAGTTATACCACCTACTGCGATGTGGACAGTTACAACTCCCTCTCATCTGTGTCTGTGTGTCTGTGTGTCTGTGTGTCTGTGTGTGTGTGTGTGTGTGTGTGTGTGTGTGTGTGTGTGTGTGTGTGTGTGTGTGTGTGCGTGTGCGTGTGCGCGTGCGTGTGTTTTATACATCTGCCTTGCATATAGGGTTAATTAAATCAAACACACACACCCTGCCAAATCGTGCGCCCAGTGCAGCGTTAGGTCAAATCAGTTCCATATTAAATATTAATATGGAACACTGAACCTAATTGCCCTTTATTGCATGGGTGAATCATAAGCAACTTTTGCGCGAGGATTTTAAATCATTTTAAGTGCTTTTAAATGATTTTATTCATACTATTTTTCGAGGAGGAGAAACCATTGCGTTCACCTGTGGCGCGAGATTTATTGGCGTTACTTGACAATGTTTCAGCCTTCGGCCACCTCCAGAGCCTTTTGATGTTGTGTTTTATGTTCCTATCCTAAGGAGAGAGTTACGTTTTCGGTGTTTGATCGTGCTCAGCGTACGGCAAATATAACTATTTAACCAACGTCTTCTTTACCTCGAACAACTTAGGCTCACGGTTATTATGCCGGAAATATAATTCCTATAATTGCTCATTAAAAGCTCTCATTGGATCTGCTCTAGTGCTTTTCCCATGGTGAAGAGATGCGAAGGAATGCACAGGTGAAAGGTTTTTCGGAGCGAGGGGCTTCATGCGAGCGCCCGGGGCGCTCGAGAATCTGCCTGCGGGCCGAGGTGGAGGGCAACATCTTCCTCTTTCCGCGCACGGCCGCCGGCTCGGCCGCGAAGGAAAAGGCCCCTTTCGCTCCGAGCGGGCCCGAAAACGAGCCCCGGTTTGGGTAGTCCTCCGTCCTCGTCCGATCACTCCCGTGAGTGCGTGCGCTGTAAATAACATGTGTTTTCTCAGGCACGCCGCCTGTTCAAATGAGGTTGAAGATTTAAGGTTCTTCCTGGAAAGCCAGCCCCAGCTATATCGAAAAGGGAGCGGGGTTCAACTGAGGCTGCATGCAGTATCCATCACCCGGGGGCTGCGTAATCATCGGTGACGGGGAGGCAACCACTAATGAGTTGACTCCTCAACTTCTGAGACTCAGGGGATGCTTCGATCTAATTCCACAGCCAATCTGGCAAAAGTAACTGGCTTCCCATGCCTGAGTAGAAGTGACAACACTCTGCTCGTGATTGGACACAACTCCCATGTGTGCGGGGAAGTCAAAGACTTTATGAATCAACGGAAGGGTAACCATCGTCTCTGTCGACAAACAGCACATGCAACGAACCGCTTTCAATTATCTGCGTTGACGAGCGAATTATCTTTGAACTCCCGAGGATCGGGAACCGGACTGCAGACATTCAGGGGTCGGCCGCTGCCAGCGGCCTACTGCAGTTGAAACACATAAAAATGAGCGCTGTGAAATACCTATTTCCTAGAATTACCGTAACCGTCCTCAATAAACTAGGGCGTAGCCGGCAATAACGATGAGTCAATTTTGGCAAAAGAGATTAGAAACTCAAATTAAGCTCGCTTTAATCCTGTCCAGGAGCAGAGCTGCGTTCAGTTAAACATCACAGATGTTTGAGGGATGTTGTGAATAATATGAGTTTTGTCAGAAATGCTCAGTTGCACATGCGCGCAGGTCACATGCGAGCAAAGCGCTAAACAAGGTTGGAACCGGGGTCGTCCGTTCGGTGGGGTGGAAAGACGAGCCGCCCTCAGTGCGCCCCAAACAACTGCGGCTTCAGGTTTTACGGACCGATTGGGAAATGGGCCTCCACGTTAACAGACTGACTATCCTCTCCCCTCCCTCCCTCTCTCGTCCTCTCTCTCTCTCTCTCTCTCTCTCTCTCTCTCTCTCTCTCCCCTCCTCCCTTCCATCTCTCTTTCCTCTCGCCGCCCTTTTCTTTTTCTTTCTTGCCGTGCCAGAATCTCCGGTGTACCTGGCCACCGCTCCAGTCCGGGCCTGGCTCCCCACAACAAATTTGGGTTGTGACAGCAGCTGCCTTTGGAGCCCCCTCCCTCACTCCCACCTCCTCACTGGCTAGCAGTCAAATGCGAGCATCGAGGGCCCCAACAACCTGAATACCTGCACAAGAGTTCAGACAAATTTGGAATATATCAAAAACCCAGACCCTAAACATAAAAATGGTTTGCTCCAAAATGCCAGTAAAATGTCATCCTCACATTAATTATTTCTCTCTCGCTCTCTCACAAAATGGTGAGTTGTGTTCCAGGGGAGCACGCACGCACACACACACACACACACACACACACACACACACACACACACACACATTCACAAGCACGCGCTCGCACACAGGTCCAAACACGTAGCCACACAAACGGACATAAGGAGGTTCGAACCCTTCCAGAAGACCTACGCTACTGTCGCTCCGCTGGGTCCGGCCTTTTGCGGCGCGGCGGCGCCCCCCCACCACCCCCACCCCCCATGTACTGGCTGCTCAAGCTGTTTGTAGCGCAGGGTCACAAGCGTAAGGACAGAAAGTCTGGCTGGGTCCAACAAGGGAGACTTGCATCACTGTGGCGAGAACACATGTTATTTTGCTGAGTTTTAGCCCTCAAAGTCACAGCAGCGTTTCAAAATCCTGAAGCAAATTCTCCCCGAACGGATATTTGCCGAAAAAAAAGACAGTCACAGTCGATTGATTGATCGATTGCACTTCATTGAGTCCCCTCTGGGGTGTTTCTGCTGCAAGATACAAAAAGATCTGACCATCAGGATGATATAAAAAGGCCTATAAAATGCCTAAACACCTATAAAAGTCTGATTCCCCCTTTCTCTCTCTCTCCCGCTCTCTCTCCTCTCCCTCTATCTGTCTCTCTCTCTCTCCTCTCCCTCTATCTGTCTCTCTCTCTGTCTCCGTCCCACACATACCTAGACGGGCCTGAGCAAACCGTGAAGCGTCCACAAACGGACGACGGCCGAAATAAGGGCCAGACGCTGAAATGCCCTCGCTGCCATCCACCGAACAGGGGCTGGACTTGTGGCGTGGAGCGCTCCGTCCCAGCAGGAGGTAGAACGTTCCGTCCTGCTCGTTGAAACCGCAGCACATCAATGAGAGGATAATTCTAGGGTCAATAAACTTTGCTTTATACGAGCGGGGCCATCCGGGGGGAGGGGAGAGTCGGAGAACGTCTCATGGACGGGGGTTGGCGGTTCACGCAACCTTTTTTTTTTTCGAATTCAGTTAAAAACAACTTTTCTGACGACGGTGGAGTTGCGCGCAAGAGTCACAACGTTATATTATATTGCTCGGGATTGCTGTACCTTTTATTGAAAAAAATGTTGAATTGCAGTTTTGAACGCGACTGACGTCCAAATTGTATGAGGGTCCGCCCTGTCCGAGAAATCTGAATCAATATAGTGTCACTTCCAGGATGGGAATGACTCCTCCGAAATGTGCCCTCCAGGCCGCACTCCCCAACCCCAAGTACTGTAAGTCAAACCTGCTTTCGGCTCTTTAGGATTATGACTCAATAACAGCCTTTCAAAATCTCCAACTAAACACTTAACATAAAAGTTGCATCAGACCGGTGTCTTTAATTAGAGTCAGGGGTATACTACATTCTCCAACGAGCTGGAACAAAATAATCGCTGCATTATGAGTGACAGACTCGAATAAAACCGAAAAAGCCCGAGGCGTTTCTCGTGATTTACCCAATCTTGCGGCTTGCCATCTGATTTACAGGTATGAATAAATTGCGTTTGTACACCGGTATTTGCCAGAATATCCTGAAACTGACCCAACAAACAATGAGAGAGAGAGAGAGAGAGAGAGAGAGAGAGAGAGAGAGAGAGAGAGAGAGAGAGAGAGAGAGAGAGAGAGAGAGAGAGAGAGAGAGAGAGAGAGAGAGAGAGAGAGAGAGAGAGAGAGAGAGAGAGAGAGAGAGAGAGAGAGAGAGAGAGAGAGAAAAATAAAAATAAATGGTTTATTGGACTACAATGGATCGTGTTGTTTTTCTGGAAGCCGTGATATAATATCTGCCTGTCAGTGGTTTCAAAGTACATCCACGCTCGGTTGCTTCGTTCCCCAGCGGTGTTTGTTAGATCTCTGGGGTTACAATTTGGATTAAGGAGGCCGGGAGTGTTTTCAGAGACCTGTCCGGTCTCGTGGCAGGACTTCATGCACACTGTTTGGAAAGCCGCGTGAGGCCGTCCGTCAGACGGAGCAGAAGGCTGCGGGAGTCCCACTCGAGTTGTTTAGTAATAACAAGTGTGTACTTTGGGTGTGTACCTTTCGGGGCCCTCTTCCCCCTCCTCTCACAAATCTGAGTAGCACTCACAAGATTCAATCCCTGTACATATTTTACACGGATAGAACAAGAATTCCCTGAGAAATCACCTCTTTCTGAGCCTCTCGTCCAGTCTTCCACAAGACTTAGCGCGAGTGAAACACACCAGAGGAATTTCCATCGGTGTGAGGCGGTTGTCAGCTGCCTCAATAATCCATGTTGAAGTTTACAGTTGAGTCCACCTCTCGGTCTGTTTATCGAGTTCATTTTATTGACTGATTTTTGATTATTTGCCGATCCCTTATGTGTGGCAACCCTTGCATTCACCGACATCCCTCATCTCATAGCACGTTTCTGTAATGTTTTCTAAATATTCTGCATTTCCCGCTAAAATAACCTTTGTTTCATATAAATGTTAAGTGCTGAGTGCAATCATTCCCACGGTGTAGATGCAGGGTTTTCTACTCCAGAATCCGACATCCGACGGCATAAAGTGGACAGTGTAATAATGGCTACATGCATCATGCTGTGACTTCAGATGCGCAGGAAGTGCGTGAAAATAGGCTTGAACCGCAAAGAATAAGAATAACCCCCTTGTGAGTCATTTGTCCTGTGCCTTTTACCCGTCCTAACTCTCCAGGAGCAGTGGGCAGCCACAGCGCAATGCCCAGGGACCAACTCCGGCTCTAGAGCCAATGCCTTGGTCAAGAGTAATGTCAGAAGTAAGTATGTGTGACAGAGCTGAGAGCTCAGGGTCGGCCTGTGGCATAAACATTCTATGCGGTTGTTTTGGGGAACAACCGTAGGGGCCACACCATGAGTGTGTCTTTCTGTCTCCTCTCCAAGAAAGTGACGAAGAGAGTGTCCCCGTTACGCACGTTGCTTGTTTCGTTCCATTAGGAAACACTGTTGTGGGGCGGTGATCACAGGCGCCCCATGGCTGGCGCTCCATGGGCACCATCAGTACCGTCGGAGGGCGAGCGCCCCATCGCTGCCGCACTGTGGGCACCGCAGGTACCTTTGAAGAGGGAGACGGCCGCACCCGATTGCTCTCTCTCCGTGCCACCTCTAGGTGTCTGCCTATGTCGCCTATAGGAAGTGCCGGCCCATGATATCTGCGCTCCCGGTGCCCGTTCCTCCAAATAAAACAAATAAAAGCAGTCTTTTTTTTTTTACATGTATTCTATTGTGCCCCCTGCCCCGCCACCTCTCAGGGCCACATTAAAGCACGGGCCGGCCCTGATGGAGCTGGTGGGGACGACTGCGCTGGTTATCACGGCAGTTGCAAGTGACGTGCATGTGAGGTGAGGCGCTGTGAGGTGTCTATCAACCGCTCGGCGACTGGCGTCCCAGGGAAGCTCACCTGTCGGGTGACTCGGGATCGAAGCAGGTCCTGAGGACGTCGGTGACCTCCGCGTCGCAGCAGTCTCCGTCATCGTAGTCGTAGTGTATGCTGTTGCACTCCATGTTGCACACCCCGTCCTGCCTCTTCCAGTTGTAGCATGGACCCAGGTGCAGGCAGTCCCCTCCGTCGTGGCCCGTCCTGGGATGGTCGCATTCGGGGTCGCACTGGCGGTTGCCGATCTTTCCGATGCGGCAGTTGCTGAGGATGAAGCGCTGCCGCAGGGATGTGTTGTGGACCCCGTGCACGCTGAGGTCCAGGGTGATGTTGTAGGGCCAGAAGGCCTCGCTCAGCGCCCGATGCTGGAGCTCGATCTGGGCGCGGGACACGGTGGCGTCGGCGCCATCGTCATTGGAGAGGTTGACGATGCGGTAGCGGAGCCTCTTGGGCACACGGAGCTGGTGGTGCCGGTTGTAGCCGTGAATGAGGTCCAGGTTGTCGCAGGGTGTCAGGCCGCAGGGCGGAGGCAGGAAGGGAGAGACGAGCTCTTGTTTTGGTGCCGGGATGGCGACGATGGTGGGGTGGAAGCCGACTTTAAGTGGAATCCACAGCTTTTGCACCTATTAATATGAGATAAAGCAAATAGGAAAAAAATGAATTCATGTCAAATAAAATGTTATGTGAAATAATGTTAATATAAATTTAATTAAAATAAAAATTTATAAAAATAATTTTGATTCCTACAAGGAATGAGATATATTAAAGGGAGATAAGAATAAACAACAATTTAATAATTTTCAATTTACAATTTACATTTATCTCTGGGGAAAAAGTAGGTTCTTTTAAAGGATTGATTTAAAGATTTTTTTTAATACCTTATTCAAAATTGAATTCTAATTAAGCATTCTAATTCTTACTTAGAGAAACGTAAACAATTATTAATATTTAAAAAATTAGGAACTGAATTTAACGTTACGTTAGTGAAGTCTGCCCGCAGAGCCAGTATGGGCTCTCTCGTGTCCGTTTTGATTGGCACTTTGAGGAGGTCCTCGTGGGAGCGGGCGTGGCTCCACAGGACCACGCCTCCCACGTAACCCCGGAAGCCGTGCCCGTGTTCTGACTGGTTGCCACCAAGGAGGAGGGCTCTGCAGGTCTTCATGAAAGGACTATAGAGGTTCCCCGACTGAAGGCTGCTTTCCCCCACCTGCGGAGGGTCGAAGGGGAAGAAAAGGTGCGACAAAAAAGCATTATACTCCGGGATATTTGAGCATTCTTTCTTCACCACAGTTCAAGATGCATTTGGGTAATTTGCAATAGACTATGTTGCGTATCAAAGTTTCAAATTCGATTTGGAGCACTACAAAATGGCGCCCCATTTATTCCACTAAATTCTGAACGGGGGTCCCTCTGAAGGGTACTCCCTTGTGCTAACTCTTCTCCGACCGCCCCTCTGAAAGCGAGTAGCTTTTGGATCTAAAAGACCTGTTCTTTTAGCTTGTGTTTTACTTTTTGTGCTAACTCTTCTCCGACCGCCCCGTCCTCCAGTTTGTTCTTGGGTGATCTGCCAGGCGGCAGATTCCCGATTCTTGGGAATTGAAAATTTTGGTGCCAAAATTCTGCTGTTTGCTCTGATCATGGGAGGAATTACTTTAAGTAAACTACATGATTCCATAGTACGTTGTAATCCTATTTTGCATGATAATGTCACTGAACTAGAACAGAAAGGAATGCTGTGCATAATAATGGCCCTTGTGTTTGGTGCATTTCATAAATGTATTTGTTTTTCCGTTCATTGTCAAAAAGAAAAAAGAAGAAGAGAGAATTATAAAAAATTTCCCCAATATAAAAGAAGATATTACTGTGAAGACCTACTTGGCTTATTGTTGATACAGATTTATCTAACAACCACAGACAATTTAATTTGCTAAAACATGTGAATGTCCGCCAAACCCCACGCCTACCTTGGCTCCGTCTACATACAAGCTCATGTTGTGTCCGTTGTATGTGGCCATCAGGTGCGTCCAGGCGCCGGCCTGGTACCGTCGCTGGCTGTAGACGGTGGTGGACTTGAGCGCTCGGTCGGTGCGAAGCGTGAAGTAGAAGCGTGCGTCCCTGTTGCCCGCGGGCTCCAGTGTGCTGATCCCCAGCGACCAGCCCTTCTCACTTAGCGGGTGCGAGCAGTTGTCAAACACACCTGGGCAGGAGGCAGTGGAAAGGGGACATGTCTTTTTTTATGAGATGTAGACCCTTCTTGGCGTCTACATGGTAAGGGTAATAGAAAACAATGTAAAAAAACTAAAAGAAGAAAAAAAAAAAAAAAAAGATGTGTAATCTTCTTCATTCGGCTGCTCCCGTCAAAAACATGTGTACTATATTGTAGAAAATGTTTTTAAATATACAAAAAAGATAGAAATAATAGAAATATAGTATTCAAATATATATTAAAAACAATACAAAATGATATTAGAAATATTAATGTTAATTAAATATTGGAAAAGTCTTATATGTAATTATTTGTTTCCTTCAATTTTTAATTATTCATTCATTTTCTGTCACTTTTTTTAAGAGCAATGCTTAATGTTACAGGTAAAAAAGATAATTTAACAAAATATAGATTGTGGGGATAGAGTTGGAGATGAAGGAAATATCAGCTCATTGCCCCTCAGGTTGCAAATGAGCAAACACAAAAAACACAAACTAGCTCCGTGAAATCTGCACAGAGGGAGCACGCTAGTGAGACAGAGAGCAAGGGGGTGGGAGGACAGGAAGAGACGGCGGGTTGACGGTTGACGGTAGACAGAAGTCCAGACAGTGATGGCAGGAGTGCCGGAGATGACGGGAGAGGGGGAGAAGGGGGTGGGGGGTGGAGGTATTTCCCCTCGGCCCATTCAGGCGAAGCCCCGCCCGTTGATTCCAGCTGCTGTTGCAACAGAGAAAACACAGAGAGGCTCACATCTTCTCCCCAGATGTGGGACAGGCAGCGGTCAGGGAAACCCTTCATCCCCCTTGTTACTGTACGCGTGTGCGCTTGTGGTTGTGTGTGCCTACATACCTATGTGTGCGTATGCACATTTGAGCTTGCATGCGTGTCTGCGCGCATTGCACGCACGCTATTCATGTGTCTAACTGCATAAATGTTTGTGCGCTTGTGTATGTGCAGTAGTATTTCGGCAAAGTGGGCAATTGTAGTAAAGTGTCCCCACTTGAGGTGGGACGGTTTCATGGATACGTATTTTACTCAGTAAAAGAAAGTAGTGACTAAGAGCCACGGACACGCCAAGACTATTTCTCAGACTATACTGCATACAGTGTTTTGTATTACCGTACCATCTGGTATCAATGGACGGCGGCACATAAATAAGTAGTATCAACACCACTCGTTGCCTTAAATAATACGCTTAAAACGGGCAAAATGCGATGATAAAATGCATTCCCGATCATTAAAGTGATGACGGTAATCTGTTTTAAAGATGGCCTCGTGTACGCGCTCCCATCTCCCATGCCCCATCTGACAAGGTGTGATAGAGAAAAAGTGCGTGGTCTGTCGAAGGTGGTGAGCGTTGCCTCTGTTTTGCCTGTGACCGTGCAAGCATGCACCCGCTCACACCAAGCCACTCTCCTCGTAGGTGAAAATGTACTTGCCAAATTAACTGATCTACAATAAACTTGTAGATGCAAACCCATTGCGCTACAGAGGAAGGTACAGTATGCTCTCTGCTTGAACTAGAATGAAGTGTGAACTCAGTAAACTGTTGTGTGATAAAGGACATGTGGAGTCACCGCTGACCATTAAACTTCCAGCCAATCATCTCAGCCCTGGCAGCGACAATGGCAGTTTGTTTTTCCACTGCATTTCACAGATTCCTTCAGCACTGTGTAGAGGAGAATGGCCCTCGACGCGACTCCCCTCACATAAGGAAGCGATGAGGACGAGGAAAAAGTTGAGTAATCGAGTTGGATCTTTGATCAGAGTGAATGTGAGTGGACAAGTATGTGGTCTCCGTCCGCTATCTGGACCCATGCGGCACCGGGCTGAGTAATGCTTTCATCTCGCTGTGTTTGTGTTGTTCCGCCTTGTCAAATTGTCTTTATATTTATTTTTTGGGTTTTATTTTTGAAGAGGTTTTTTTTTTTTTTTTTTTAATTTAACTAGAGAGTTCTTGGTGCGGTCTCACTGCGATTAAAAAACATGAAGTGATTGGTTAAATGGTTTTATAAGATCTGAGTAGTGGGGTCTCGGGCTGGACCAAAACAAGGCCACAGATGAGGAAAAAAAAAAAGATAGACGGAGTGAAGCTGTTGTATAATAGCGTACATCTGTAAGTATTTGTTCCGAATGGACAATATCCCTGAAAATGGTTCTAAAAAGTGAGCGTGTGAACCACTAATGAGTTGAAATTGTTATGAATGTAGAACTTCGGATTATTATTATTATTATTAGAAGTAGTAGTAGTTGTACTAGAGATTACAGCAAAGTGATATGCATTGACTTGATTGCTGTTGTAGTTATGATTATTCATGATAAGCAGGAGAAGAATATGAAAAATAAGGTGAAAACTAGGAGCAAGGAGAACAAGAAGAGGAAGAAATGAGAAGATGAAAATAGTAATAACAGAGTAGCACCTGTGGAATATCAGACACGAATTTGCCGTGTTATTCTCTGAGACCTTCATCACCATCCTCATCGCCATCAGCTGTAATCCCCTCACATACATCATCATCCCTTGTCATCCCCTTTACCACGCGGTTTATGGGGATCTTACAGTGATCGTCATCAGAACCATGGCATCCATTATTCTAACCATCCCCACATCCAGCCCGTGATGGCTGTCATCGGTTATCGTCAACACTGTGTATGAAGAGGAATCCCCGGGATAAACCCTCCACTCGGCTAGGAGTCGAGGAGCGGACTGCGGCCTAAGCCCGGGCTTAAATCCCCGCTTGGCCTCGTGCGGAGGAAACCAGGCTTTTCAGAAACTCCGCCAAAAAAAGGGCTTGACAGGCCACATCGGCGCGGTGCCAAAAAAGAAGATTGAACCGAAAAAAGGCGGAGGTTAGAAAATATGGCAGAGTTCAAACAAGTGTTGACCATTTGGCACCCTGCGGCATTCCACACCGCCACAAAACATCACACGTTAGAACGAAATGCCCTTACGCTGTGAACTCTGGAGGGAGTGGAGGGAGGGAGGAGGGGGGGGGGGGGCGACAGAGCGGTTGGGAGACAAACAGGCTGGCAGAGGGGCAAACCGGCCAAAAAACAAACCAACAGTCGGATAAAGAAAAAAATACGCACAAATCAACACGTTTGGAGAGCACACAGGGCGGTAAGTAAAGGTGAAGCCAGTACAATTACAAAGTTAGAGTAAAATTGCTTTAACATGAATTTAACTCAAGTATAGAGGTATCTTTAGGGGTACAAGTGCTTGTCACATTAAAAGTAGCCCCTTAGAAAAACACTCATTGCACCCTTGGCATATGTACCGGTACAAATTTGGCCGATTACTGGCGGGTACGGCTGACGTGATAAGCTACTCTACACCTGAAGGTACAAAGCTGTACTTGATTTTCTTGGCGTGTAAGAGTAAAGTTTATCACATTGTTACTCGAGTGAATTTCAGTAAATTCAAGCTTAAGTCGAGCATGACATTTATAAATATGCCCCTTTCCTGAATGTCCTCCCATGGGTGTCAAGGATTAGTACAAGTTGCTTCAGTAAATTACTAGTAGGTCACGTCAATGACTAAAGTAAAATATACTTGAGTCGCGTCTGAGTGTAAATGTAACTAGTTACTTCCTGCCTCTGCTGGACAGAAAGAAAGTAAGTGAGCTGGCGCCAATAATAAGAATAAGCACCAGGGGAATACCATAAGAGACCACAAAATAGGAAGTGTGTGTGTGTGCGCGTGTGTGTGTGTGCGTGTGTGTGTGTGTGTGTGTGTGTGTGTGTGTGTGTGTGTGTGTGTGTGTGTGTGTGTGTGTGTGTGTGTGTGTGTGTGTGTGTGTGTGTGTGTGTGTGTGTGTGTGTGTGTGTGTTTTCTCCACCGACCTGCTATGACTGCAGGGTTGCTCTGCCCCCCTTCCGGCTTCACCCACACCTCCAGGCTGAACCTGGCTCTGGGCAGCTCCAATCCTGCTGCCGGCCTCAGCTTCAGCTGAGCCCGACTACCACCGAAGTAAAGCGCAGACCCCCAGGTGGAGGAGGTGGGGGGCACTTTGGGAACACGGCTCCCCCAGGCAAATGAGAGGACGCCCCCCTCCACCACCTCTCCAGAGTAGTCCTCTGGGGTCTCCTCCGGCGTCTCTGGAGCCTGGTGGTGGTCTGTGCGTTGCGATGTGTCCAGACCTCGTCCGGGGCGATCCGGGGGGGAAACCACCCCCAGGCTCCCGTTGCCCTCTCCGTGAGAGCGGGCTGCCCCGTCCAGGCTGCGGGGGAGCCTCTGCGCGGAGTCGGACCCGTTGAAGGAAGGTGCGCTCCGCCGTGCGTCCGTGCGTAAAGATGTCCCATGGCGCGTCCCTTGCTTGGCACGCTCCGGTCCTCTCCTGTCATCGGCCCTCGGTCCTGTTTTTGGCCTCCTCGTCGGCAACGCATGTCCAGACTGTCCCCATCCCACGTCCTCCTCAACCCACCGTTCCACCACCCTGCGCGCCCCGCCGCCCGGCCGGGAGGAGAAGGTGTCCGGGGAACCGCAGTCTCCAGAGCAGACCGCTCCGGTGCCAGACGCACCGTACGGCTCTCCTCGGGTGCCGTGCGTCCTCGGGTGCGCCGCTAGAGGACGGTGTTGGAGCGGAGGGCTGCCCCGGTGGCGCCTCCACCCCCAGGAGGTGCCGCACAGTTCACCTGCTGAGCGGGACAGAGCGCGGTCCGCCCGCCGGGCCAGGGCGCGCTTAGACCGGCGGAGGGCGTGAGAACCGGCCGGGTCCAGCAGCCACACGGCGGTGATGAAGAAGAGGAGGGTGACCGGCAGTAGTTTGATAAGAAACATGGTGGAAAGTTTGAGGGGATGTTGAGGAATGAGGGTTTATAGAAGGGGTGGTTCGTCACACTTGGAGCAGCAAATCATCACTGATCATTTAATAAGAACATGATAATAACACAACCCCCCTGTCTGAACAATAAAGCTGACTGGGCCTATTTGGTGCCTTTTTTGGAGTTAAATTTGATTTGTTATTGTAAACAAAACGGCTCTACATGAGGGTGATAGACATTAGGGTCCCTAAAAAAAAAAAATGAAAATATCAAAAGCAATCAAATAAAATGAGTCAGCGCATGGAACAAATGGTTTTCATGTGCCATTCAGTTGTTGCATATCGAGGTTGTGTGTGTGCATATTTTGGTTGTGGTATGATATTTATTCTATAAGACTTAGAAAAAAACAACACACCTAAATCCTGCACTCTGGATGCACAAGTGTCTGATTCTGTAAAAAATAAAGTGCAGTCACCTGTTCAAATAAATGGCTTTTTTTCTGAATTACTGCGACTCTTTCAGTCTCATTAATCGTAAACCCAGAATTTTGTTTGTTTTTGGTATTTTCCAATTGGCGCTTTTTCTGCACAAATCTGCACCAGAAATAGGGAGGAATTAATTCGTTCCCATTTTTTAACAGAACTCTGACTCTTCGTGCAACCTTCTTTACAGTAATAAATTACGTTTAAACGGTGTGATATCGGATCCTATCAGGTGCAACTGTGGAGGCGTGATTCCCCCGATGTGCGCAACTAAAACCCTCTATATTTAAACAAAAAAAGAAAAAAAAAATGATCATCCTAAACACCCAAACTCCCCTTTACCTGACTTCTTAAAGCGTTGCGTCCAAAAGCTTTAAAAAACAAATTCCACCAAAAAAAAAAAAAGTCTTTCCAACAGGAGAAAGGGGTGTAAGTTGCAGTGCAAAGCGGCAGCTCAAAATAAAAATAACAAAAACAAATGCAATGAAAAACCAAATGATCAGAGGAGAAAGTTGGAGTCCATGTGGTTGCGGAGAGGTCCATGCAGATGCTCCACCCTGGTCCTCGCGTGGGTCCACTCCTCCACTCACCGTGTCATCCCCCCTTTCTCCCACTCCTCCAGAGCCCGGGGGATCCGGGGCTTCATCGGCCGGGTTCCCTGCAGCCCGCGCACCGGGGAAGACCCTGCAGCCGCCGGCCCGGTGATTGCCTCCCTCCTGCGCCTTTTTGCACCAGGGAAATCCTCTCCTCCTCCGCTGCTGTCCCGTCCTGTCCCGTCCGTCTCTTGACGCGCTGTTGAGGGGTAAACGTGTTTATCCTCCTCCTCATCCCATCCTCCTCCTCACCCTCCCCTCTCCTCCTCCTCCTCCCTCCTCCTCCCCTCACTGGAGGAGAGGCTCTAAGTCTGCTCTCCCTGGCTGGGGATGAATGGAGGTGGGTGGCGGTAGGGGGTGGAGGAGGAGGAGGAGGTGGAGGTGGAGGAGGAGGAGGAGGAGGAGGGGGTATAGGGGCCACTGCTGCAGACACTCTATCCAGTGTTACAGTGAGGAAGGTGCGTTTGATCTTGTCCTCCCTCGCCCGCCCGCCCCCTCCCTCACTCACTCTCTCACCCCCCCCCCTCCCTCTCCCTGTTTCTCTCTCTTTTCCAATGTTAAGCCAAGGTTTAAGTCATCTTCCCTCACCCTCTTACACTCGGTGTCCCTCCATCCCCCCCCACCCCGCCCCCCCCTCTCTCTCCCCCTCTCTCATTCTCCCTCTCACTCCCTCTCTCGCTCTCTCTCTCTCTCTCTCTCTTTTCCAATGTTAAGCCAAGGTTTAAGTCATCTTCCCTCTCACTCACCCTCTCATACTCTCGCCGCCCACCACCCACCCCCACCCCCCTCCAGAATCGATCCATCTCACCATCTCATTGGACATGCACAACATCTGTCTTGCACATGAAAAGGGTTTTGTGAGCTTTTATCCCCCAAATATGCTACCTGCTTTGTGCCTGACTCTTTAGGCCCGGCCAAGACCGAGGGAGGGAGGGAGGGAGAGGGAGAGAGAGAGGGAGGCAAGAAGGATGAATAAAGCCAGGCGATATACGGGCAACATGTGTTTGGTGTGTGTGTGTGCGTGTGCCCATCGGCTTAGCGAAAGATTCCAAATAAAAACAAATAAAAGAAAAATAAAAACAAAGATCAAAACTGAGCGACCGAACTAATCAATGTATTAATTTGTATTAATTACCTAAATAAAACATTGATTTTAATTAGGAGCAAATCGGAACAAAGGAATAAGGGTAGCCTCCAGCTGCATCACTGTACTGTGGTAAAGGTCGACCAGAATACATGGCCGTCACCGTCCATTATAGTGCTGCTGCTTATATGTGTAGTACACTTAGTACTCTGGTTCCTATTTATGGTGCTTTGTTTTTTTTCTATATATTTCATATTGTTTATAGTGCTTACCTTGATATGCTCTCTATTTTCTGCTGTCCCCTTTTTGCTGCTGGAACAATGTAAATTTCCCAGGTGTGGGACTAATAAAGGTTTATCTTATCTAATCTTATATTATCTTATGTAATGGACGCGACCACGATTCTATTATTATTGAACAGAACGCCACGCAGTCAAATCCGGGTCTATTTATGCATTGGCGGGTAGCATGCACAGCTTGCCCCAGATTAATTTTTATTTTTATTTTTATTTATTTTATTTTATTTTTTAACGATTATCTGGCCTTCTCATGCTGGAGGCAAATGTTTCCAGACACCACAGCCGCCATTGCCCGTTACAAACGGCATCAACCTCAAACACCCTATGAGAGGATCCTCAGCCGGTGCTTCGGTGGCTTCCTCGCCGTCTCGCCGCCGTGCGTTTTTCATCCGGGGCAACTCTCTGTCGTCACAGGCTTTTATTGTTGAACGGACATGGCAATATGACTTGGCCTCGGGGACGATAAATCTGCTCTTACACGCTCCCCAGCTCACGCACACGTATGAGAACTCGGTATGCGAACCCCCCCCCACACACACACACACACGTACATGAAAGCGGATCCATGCATGTGGAGCCGGGGCGGAGGTCGCCGAGAGTGCAGGCGAAGCAGTTTCCCAGTCGCAGCTGAGAAGTGAATAAAGCCTCTTTAAATACGACGCACTTTAGGAGCCCAGAGTGGCGATGAGCGATGGCCGCCGTGCGCCGCGGGCCACTCGCATGACGCGATATCACGGATACGGACTCGTAAAAATACTGTGTATTCCACAGTATCAGAGTATCAGCTGGCGTGTGTTGTTTATACATCTTGTGTTTGGGACTGATGAACATATGTCTATCTGTCTATCTATCTATCTGTCTGTCTGTGTATACCTATCTATCTCTCTATTTATGGATATATCTATCTCTCTAACTCTATATATATCTATCTCTCTAACTCTATATATATATATATATATAGATGTAGATCTATATATCTCTATCTATCTTGATATACATATTACAGGTGCTCACTGCAGCTGCTAAATGAGAGGGTTTGCGTAAGTGTGAAGCAGGTGACTCTGACCTGCAGAGTACTCCCCCATTCACTCACCCACACTCTCACTCTCTCTCGCTCTCTCTCTCTCCCCCATGCACTCGATGGCCCGCTCGCCCGCCCGCTCGCCCCTATGGGCAGCTGTTGCAGTTGCACACCTCTGTGAACGTCCTCTCGAGCAGCCACCATTGTTTTTGTCAGGCTCAATTTGCAAACAGGGGCGGCGCGGCCCGAGGCTGGAGATGGAGCTGGAGGTGGAGGAGGAGGGGTGGAGGGATGGTGGGGCCACTGGCAGTTATGTCAGGGGCCCCTGAAGGGGCAAAAGAAGAAAAAAAAAAAAAAAAAAGCTTCCTAAAGAGTGGGAGGCCGGAATTCCACAATCCCAGCCTGTCTGACGGAGAGATCTGCCTGCTAAACATTCAGGTTTTTTCTCCTGGCAAAGCGCCCTTTGAAATCCAGCTGCAACTTTGTCGCAGGAGGAAAACAAAACAGAGAAAGAGAGCAAGAGAGAGGGGGGGAAAGGGGGTTTGGAAAGAGGGGGGAGAGAGGGGGAGGGAGGGAGGGAGGGGGGCAGACAGACAGAAGGAGTTAGTGAGGGGAAGAGAGGATGAGAGAGATAAGACAGGACAGAAGGAGTGAGTGAAAGAAAGAAAATGACTGAGGGAAAATAAATGAAAGAGGGAAGGGGGGCTGTGTGTGTGTGTGTGTGTGTGTGTGTGTGTGTGTGTGTGTGTGTGTGTGTGTGTGTGTGTGTGTGTGTGTGTGTGTGTGTGACAGAGCCTTTGAATGGGTGTGTTCCTCTGGGGCTTCACCCCCCACTGCACGGGACCTCTGCAGATTATCCTTCATCTGAGCCGCTCGCTGTCGACCCCATCGACCTCGCTGCCGCCCCGTCCTTTCTCCCCCTCCTCCCCCGTCCTTTCTCCCCCTCGCCCTCTTTCGCCTCCTTCGTCAATTCTCCCCCACCCGCTCTCGCTCCACCCATGGCCCCCTCCTCTCTCGCCTCCCCCACCCCCCCCCTCCTCTCTCGCTCTCCTCCCGCATCCCCCCCCCCTCTCTCCATCCTCCCTCATCCTTTCTCTCCTCTCTCTCTCCCCATCCTCCCTCATCCTTTTTATCTTCTCTCTCTCCCCTCCCTCTCCTCCCTCATCCTCTCTACCCCTCTCTCTCCCTCTCTCGTCCTTTCTAACTCTCTCTCTCTCTCCCGCACTCACTCAATTTTCATTTAAATTTCACGATGCTTTATCAGGTGCCTGCATCAGGCGTTGCTTTGGTGTCGTCAACAGCAACAATCATAATAATAATATCAAGAACAACAACAGCAACAATAATAACAATAATAATAATAATAATAATAATAATAATAATAATAATAGCAATGATATTCAGGGGTAAAGACAGTGAGAATTCAGGATTAGGGGCGTGTTTTAAGGCTCGAAACTCCTCTGCATCACACAAACAAACACATTCACCTGTATACTGCTGTTCTCCCTCGCTGCCTCTCATGTTTATTTGTTTTTATCTCTGCCGCTTGTTCTTCACCTCTCTGTTGCTCTCTAACCCCAACCTGACCCCTCCCACCACACACACACACACACACACACACACACACACACACACACACAAAAAGGAGGCTCAGTATGGGACAGTGTGTGGAACGAGAGAATATTTTCCTGAATACGCCTCCTGAACTACAAAACCGTAAATGAAAGTTTGGCCTTTCCGTCCGGAGCATCGTGGCTGTGGAGCCGGTTCCCCGTCTTGGTCACGTGTCGTCCCCTACCTCCCTTTCCTGTTGATGAACTGATTATGGTGAGGTGTGGTTTGAGGACGATTCCAGGCTGGGATTAAAAACCTCCTCTAGGTTCTGCCAACCCGCAGATCCAGGCACGAGACGCGGCTTAGGACATGGGACGCTCCGCAATTCAGACGATGTTTTAGGCAGTTCTACACAGCCCCATACGCAGCAAGCTGCCATGCACTGTGTGTTCCACACCTTTCTATCATAGCAACGTTCACTGTTTCACCACTTTGTGCTACAGTAGTTTTTCTGTGGGATCGAACCAGACGGGCTAGAATTCACTCCCCACGCGCGTCAACGAACCTTGGGCGTCCATGACCCTGTCGCCGGTTCACCGGTCGTCCTTCCTTGGAGCACTTTTGGTAGCTAGTAACCACTGCAGAGCAGGAACAGCCCACAAGAGCTGTGCTTGTGGAGATGCTCTGATCCAGTCGTTCAGCATCACAATGTGCTCCTTGTCAAAGTGGCTCAGATCCTCACGCTGCTTCAACACATCAACTTCAAGGACTGACTGTTCACTTGATGCCTAATATATCCCACTCCTTGACAGGTGTCATTGGAACCAGATGATCAATGTTATTCACTTCACCTGTCGTGGTTTTAATGTTGCGACTGGTGTATGTACCCATAATAATAATTTATCCTGTGCATAGAATCTCAATTTATATATTCTGTATATTTTTATATATTTTACTATTTGTTTTGTATTTTTCAGCTATTTGTGTATATGTGGCCATTTTTATATTACTTTTTATTCTATTTTATTTTACTATAATATAAATTTTTTCATCTTTTTTTTTAATGCAAATTTCTGTCGAAAAACCCGCCAATCCTCACCATGACAAATTCCTTGTATAACAAAATGTTCTTGGAATAGACCCTCTCTTCTCTACGTTCTGATTCCGAGGAGTTGATTTATGTCTTATCTGTTGTTTGGGAATTGCACGGCAGTGATTTATGTGCCTGTTGCACATGAGCGTAGCACGTGTTCCCAGGTGTGCCGGAGAAAAGCTCTGCAAAACGGCACGGCGCGCGAACCGGCTTTTTCCGCGGCCGTGGCCGCGACGGCTTCGGCGTTCGAACGACTCCGCTGTGACATCGATCCCCTCGGACAAACAGGAACATAGTGCAACAAGTGCACAACGCTCCTCCGCACGAGCGAAGGTGAGGGCAAATAACATTTTTCACGGTGGTCCCCCCCTGTCCGGGGAAATCCAGCATCCATCCAGTAATTTTCCGACCCTCAAGGAGCCGTTTCAGATTCCCCTCTGCAGCGCCACGAGGATGCAGTCGAAAAACTTCTTCCGCAAACACAAACATGGGAAAATCCATGTTTCTGCGTTTGCCGACCGGCCGGGGCCTTGTTTGCTCAGGAGGAGGTAAAAATGGAAAAGCCGGCGGAGGAGCGGCCGGACTGTGCGTGTGAATACGTTAGCGCTCCCTGAGGCCTCTCTGCAGGTGGACGCTCGGGTGACAGGGCGTGCTTTTCTTGGCACGGCGGTGCCGACGCCGGCGTCTCGGCTGCTTCTGATGCCCCATCACCCCCCCCCCCCCCCCCCCCCCGAAAGGGAACATCCACGACCACGTCCCTGAACATGTGCATCATTCATTTAGGCCCCATTGTAGGCATTTATTTATTAGCATTATTACTATTATTATTATTCTTATTGTTATTGCTATTATTTTTATTATTATTATTATTATTATCATTGTTATTTTACCTTGTTTTCCATTAAGTGAGAGTCCAACTTGGATGAATAGACAAATCGGTGAACCCAGATGCTGAGAACGTTCTTTATTCATTAAAATATGAACATAAATATGAATTTATGTTTTTGATTCACATTTCATTATTTGATAGAACCAGTATATGCAGAGAATGTGTCTGTATTTAAACTTGCGGAATACGCTACAGCTGTTGATACAGAGGTTTATGTTTATATTTTGGGGGTTTATTGTATTTTTCCACGTTTTATCCACTTTTATTGTTTTTGTATTGTTTGATGGGAGCTAATCTGGGTCATGATCATAATCATTCTGGGGATGAAAAAAGTATTAATATAATACAATATAATATAATATAAATTCTTCCATCATATCTCACAAAACTAATTGTTTTGCCACTCAGTGATAAAGTTCTGCTCTTTCCAGTATATTTGGTACCTGTGTGTATCACATGGAACCTGCATGTGTTTATAACGTGGTGGTCTCCTCCCCGCCGCTAGGGGGCAGGCGCTCCCACACACGGCGGGAAAGGGAGCATCACTTCAGCACCTGGGCAACCGAGGAGACTCCACCGCTTCCTCAGCAGCTAGCTAGCTAGCTGTTAGCCGCTAGCAGCTAATCCGCTGCGGACGCACTGTGGATTACCTCAGCGGGCTAGCTCCTATGCTAGCTCCTATGCTAGCTCCTGTGCTAGCCTGTCTGCTAAAGCGGGGAACCAACTCGGTCCGGATGGTGTGATTTTCGGGAGCAGTTTCTCCGCGAGTCTCGGGTCATGTCAGGCAGCCGGCCGCAGCAGAGCTCCGGCGGGGCCGGGGCCGGCTCTGTGCCCGGCACCAGCAGCAGCGGCGGCGGCACGAACGGCGGCGGGAACTCCGCCACCAGCAACGGGACCGGCAGCCCCGGGGACGTCGTCCCCTCCCGGGAGGGCGGCGGCTCGGCGGTGCCGGCCCTGGCCGCCGCGCAGGCCTCCCGGGGCGGCCTGGCCTCCCTCGGCAGACCCTCCGGCTCCGGGTCCTCGGGCTCCGGGAAGAAGAGGTCCCTGCACCAGGCTCCGCTCTACAACGGCCTCCTCAACTCCTACGAGGACAAGAGCAACGACTTCGTGTGGTGGGTTCTCCGAGTGTGATGGCGGGGTGTTGTGGAGGCGGTGGTCCGTGGAGAGGGGCTATAAAGCCGGCACGGACGGAGCTTTAGCCCCGCACGGTGTGTTGAACCCCGAGAACCGCCATGTTCTCAACGCTGGGGACCGCGGTCACGTCGTTATAATCCCGTTTCTTGTCACTGTCACTGGGTGACACCGAAGCGCGTTGCTCGTTCTCAGTGTTTTAGCTTCATTTCATATTGCCATATTGTTTCTCTATTCTTTGGTTATTTAGGTTCACATTGACAAATGTTCCAGTATTTTATGTTTTTTTGTTCATTATATACACACACACACAAACACACAGTATTGACATTTCTTTCTGTTCCTTTTATATAATGTTATTGGTGTTAGATTTGATGTGAGCTGCTGTACCACTACGAATCACCCCGGGGATGACTAAACTGTATCAGTCTGTTCATCTGTCTGTCTGTCTATCTACTGTATCTATCCGTCTGTCTGTCTAGCTACTATCTATCGATCTACTCTATCTCTTTGTCGGTCTACTGTATCTATCTGTCTGTCTGTGTGTGTAGCTACTCTATCTATCTGTGATCTATCTATCAATCTCTATGTCTGTCTGTATCTATCTGTCTATCTACTGTATCTATCTATCTATCTGTCTGTCTGTGTATCCGCCTGTCTGTCTAAACGATCCAACATGTTGTTTTCCAGCCCTATTTGCTTTGAGATGATCGAGGAGGCACACATGACCAAGTGTGGCCACAGCTTCTGGTGAGTGACTGTTTATCGTCCTTGAGATCGCTGAGCTGCTTCCTCCGTCTTTGTGATGGTGTAGAACGATGCACCCACCCATACCAAGTCAAATTCCCTGCACGCGACACAGATATAGCGCATACAGCGCATAACTATAGACATTTTGGCAGAGTTTATCTGGGCTAATACTGTGACATATAAACGCCCAACCCAGATAATAAGAACCCAGATTTTGGCAAATAAACTCTGCCAAAATGTCTATAGTTATGCGCTCTATCTGAAATGACTTTGTAAGCTGAAAAATCCCCAAGATGGTTCTAACTCTGGTTCATGAATCATGTCGTTGTTGTTATTATTATTATTGTTATTATTACTATTATATTTTTTTTACCCACAGTTTCAAGTGCATCCGCCAGAGTCTGGATGACAGCAACAGGTGTCCCAAGTGCAACTACATAGTGGACAATGTGGACCAGCTCTACCCCAACTTCCTCGGTGAGTTACGTTTTTATTCATTTATTTATTTACATGGTTACAAATCTGGATTCTGAGCCTGCATTACTCCTCCAGTGATTTATGGTCATGACTGGCTGATGATTGGAATATTGATCGCACGGTGATCCAATCACCTACTCAGTGGCAACTTCCCTGATCGATCATTCCCAATTAAACCACTTTAGCCTCATTCACGCGGTGAAACTCTTGACTGGAGCAGGTCTCTCAATGCAGGCTGCACATCAGCCAGGAACTGACCTAAATTAAACCGGGTTCCCATGCGTTATGTGGGCCGATGTGAGACGTACAGCTGTTGCATCTTCTTTGTTGTCTTTGTTTTGTGTTCTGTTTGTAGATTGGCTGTACGTAAGGTGTAGGCCAGTGTGTGTGTCCCGAAAACAAAAATAACGATAAAGTAATGGTAATTACAAACCAAACCGGGTTTATTTGTGCAGCTCATTATTGCAGAATAGTAGAGGGCCGTGGCTTGTTTGTCTTTTGGGAAATTCTAACCTAATATCTAAACACGAGCATTTCCAACCTGATGCCTGGTGGAAACCGTTTCCCAGGACCCGGCGTCAGGGAACCATCCCTCAAGTCACCATAAGAAAATCAGCACTGTTGTACTTTTCATCTTTCTTGTGATTCTAATCCTTCCGCGATGGGGCTGTGTTGATTTTAATTTGCTGCGGCCAAGACTGTTGTCATCATGATGTTCTACTTTTAGTCAAGATGCACCGATAGAGACTGGTGCACCTCATGTACCTTGATCTGCTCAATGACGTAATGAACCCAGTATCAGGATAACTCAATGTCGCTGCATTGAGTTTCCACTTCATTTTAATTTTATTATTATTATTTTTTATAGATTTTTTTCAGACTGGCGGTTTGTGTTTTATCTGAATGATTTAATTACTACAGATCAACGCACAGGGTCTCAAAATTCTCCAGTATTCCTCTCTGTGCGGCGTAAAACCAAACAGGAAGTGCTCGGCGCTTGTACTCGGTTCCAAAAAAATATGGCATCGTTGCATCTCCGTAATGAAGTCACGTAAACAGGTGCCCCCTAAATGATCAGCCTCCACCTCTGACCCCCACCTCCCCGTTTTGTCGCAGTGAATGAACTGATCCTGAAACAGAAGCAGAGGGCGGAGGAGAAGAGGCTGAAGTTGGACCATCCTGTAAGTCAAACACGCGCGCACGGTGGTTTTGGTTTCTCCCTCTCACACGATAACTCCGCTGAACCAACATGTCGCCCTGCGCCGCTTGTCCTCGCTGCAGAACGGCTCCAGGTGGCAGGTCCTGCAGGACGTGTTGACCAGGAGCTGTCCGGACCAGGAGAACCTGGACCTGGCCAACATCAACCTGATGCTGGAGCTTCTGGTGCAGAAGAAGAAGCAGCTGGAGGCCGTGAGTTACCACAGTTACCACAGCGTATATCATTTTATTTTCCAGTGCAGTGTAGCCTGTTTTTATTTTTCAGATTCATTCAAGTTGTCTATGCGATAATTGGACGCCGTGAAATGATGGTTAAAAAAATGTTAAAAAATGATGGTGAATCCTCATCCGAAGTTTTCTGAACCCAGACCTCTGATCATTTGTTGTTTTCTGTAATCTGGCAGACATACTGAATCCTGATTTTAATATATTTTTTCCCTATTGAAATTACTGAATGACTCAGCAGACAAAAACATAGATTTTCATTAATATGGATCAAATGTGAGCTGTAAATTGCACATATGAGGACATGTTTCATTATAAATCACTAAACATATTTAACTTGACTATTTAAGTTTTTTTTTTTTTTTATTATTTCACATGGAGAACTATATTGGGATCAAATCTCTGTTTCAAGTGGGCCCCGTTGGCATTAATCACCCATTCAATTCACTGCTTCACCCCTAATTCCCACCAATGGTGTTAGTTGAAGTATTTCAGGCAATCCTCTCATGCTGCGGCCTTTTCAGCTCTAACCTCCATATTGAAAAACTGTTTTACCTCGTCCCGTCAGCAATGGCTTGTATCAAACCCGGCTATTTAGAACTTAAAACTGAGTAGATGTTTGACCTCAGTGTCTGCCCAACGGCGAAGTAAAGGGGCGTGTGAAAGTGTGACCTTGACATTCCAGTTGTTCCAGCCTTTTGCTTCTTCAGTCAGTGAGAAAATAAATCACCTTTCCATGAATTAGCAGTTTTTATTATTATTATTATTTTTTTAAAGATGTGTCTTAAGTTGGAATGCTCAATGACTGTAATGTCAGACAACAATATGGAATTGGTTGCCAGAAAGAGCATCATGTTAAGCTCAGGACAGTTTGGGGATCAATGCTCAGACTCCAAAGGACAGGGGTGAGAGAAAAATAAAAGATTGGTTAAGAAGTGTGTGTGTGTGTGTGTGTGTGTGTGTGTGTGTGTGTGTGTGTGTGTGTGTGTGTGTGTGTGTGTGTGTGTGTGTGTGTGTGTGTGTGTGTGTGTGTGTGTGTGTGTGTGTGTGCGCGCGCGCTCTAGGAGTCGCAGGCGGCCCAGAGGCAAATCCTCATGGAATTCCTTAAAGAGGCCAGACGGAACAAGAGAGAGGTAGAATTTCCTAATATTCTGTGTTGGGTCCTGGCCACATGTATGCTTGTTTGTTGTGTTTCAACAAATGTTCCAGCATCATAGTGTTTATTGCCGTGTGGTTCCATATCTTGAAACTATTCTTACGCATTTGAATTTGAAAGCAGATGTGGTGATAAATATATGTACTGAGATTATAAACTTGTCCATATTGCCAAATCCAGTCCTGCTCTGGATGTGCTGAACTCACTCCTATACACACTGTCATGTCCACCTTTCTGTCTTTCTGACTCTCCGCCTTTCCTCCTCATCTTTTCCTCTTTTCCTCCTCTTCCTCCTCCTCTGATCTCCTCCTTCTCCTCTCTTCCTCCTCCTCCTCTTTTCCTCTTTTCCTCTTCCTCCTCTTTTCCTCCTCTTCCCTCAGCAACTGGAGCAGCTGCAGAAGGAGCTGAACTTTCTGGAAGACGACATCAAGCGTGTGGAGGTAAAAAAGAACGAGTCCACCTGCTCTGATGGGAACATGACATTGGGATGTTGTAGGTTAGGTGGTGCACGTGAGGTGGTGCATCCCTAAGAACAGTACTACACCCAAACTGTGGTTCACTGTTCAGCACGGTGAGTTAGTATGCGAGTATTTTTATTGTGTCCAAAAGCGTAGCAGGCCTCATATTGCACGCAAAAGTACCAGGAGGACATATCATACTATGCAAACACTGGACACTACGCTGGCAAGTGTATCCCATGATGCATTGCAAAAACGCCTGCTTTGCTATGACAGCAACCAACCACGGCGGAGTACGGGTGGAAGCTGAACTTTTGTATTTGATCTCCTACAGGAAATGAGTGGCCTGTACTCGCCACTGACGGAGGCGGAGTGCACAGTACCGAACGTGGAGGCTCCTTCCCCGGCGCCCAGGTACAGCCCAGTTGTGTCCTACCAGCTTGGTCACTGCTACTACTACTACTACTACTACTACTACTACACACACAGCGCCACCACATCGTTTCTGCTGCTTTGAGTCCTCATCCAGAAGCTGTGTGCAAAGACAGACTAGATCCTTCATGTCTCAACTGAGATTCTACACTTTTTATCAGTCAAAGGTTAAAACACACAGCAGTTTATTAAAGGGAGTGTAGGGAGATAAAGTGCATGCACCCACTTCAAGCGGGGGCCTTGCTATTTAAAAAAAAAAAAAAAAAATTGTAATCACTGACCTTTGCCACATATAACTTGTCCTTGTATTCTAAATTACATCAATTGCACCTTTAATGCAGAATAAAATTGCAAAATTGTCTTGCGTCGTGTTTTTGTGTGAAGTAGCAGCAGCAGCAGTATCATGGACCCTCCAGAGTACAGCCAGCCGCCAGGGTTCGGAGCCACGGCCCAGGTAAGTCAGGTAAACGCAACGCTCACTTTTAAAATATGATCCTTACACTGTCTGTCTAGCTATCTGCCTGTCTGTCTATTCATCTGTCTGTTTGTCCATCTATCTAGCTATCTGCCTTCAAATGGAATGATTTTTGTTGGACATGGATTTAGCAGTTGAGCTTCGAGAGCTGCGAGATGATTTACATCTGTTTCGTGGCTTCTAAAAGTATTTTTAATTTTATTTTTTTCCAGGGCAAAAGACAGACGCGGTATAACAGCACGCTGGCGTCAAGGAGGAAGAGGCTGACGGCACACTTTGAGGACCTGGAGCAGTGCTACTTCTCCAACAAAATGTCCCGCATCACAGGTACTAAAACCGGGACGAATATGGCGGCGTTTCGTCACACATTCCCACCCACAGTACCCAGAACTTTTAGCCTCGGGAATTCTTTTTTTTTTTTTTTTTTCATCAACGAAAAAGTTCCTTCAGCCCGTTGTTGTCTGCGTTTCCACCGCAGGCTCAATACACGCGGCGGTTATGCAAATGAGTCCGCTGGTGTCATTTTTGCACGCGACTACATGACGAACTGCTCGGCTGCGGTCCTCTAGGTGGCGCTAATGCTGAAGACCGCAGCAACAAGAAAAATTTAATGGATAAAGACAACCAAAGTGATAGTGGAATCACTTTGGGTGTCTTTCTTTATCCATTGTATTCTTCTGTCCTTGTATTTACTGTCAAAATGATTCAGTCTCACACTCAAGATTTTATGATCAAGTTTGAAACAGATTGACAAACATGAGCTCACACATGGGGAATCGAACCTGGGGCTACTGTGTAGGACGGTAAAATCTTGTGTGTTGTGTTATATATATACATAAATAAATATAAATAAACTTGTTCGTTTTTAGTTTTATGTTTTTTATTATCAAAAAACTGCCTTTTTTTGTACAAACGGAACTTTTTAGAACAAACAACCTGGACGGACAGTCGGGTTGCGGCTGCAGAATTTTAAAAACGGTGTCTGAAATAAAACGCCTAAAGTAATCGCCCAATCAGAAGTGTTCAGCACTGCAAGCCCCACCTCCAAAGTTCCTGAGTGTAAGTAAGAAAGTACCCCCCACCCCCCCACTTTTTAGTTCCAGGTACTTTGTCCCCGGAACTAAATTTAGACCCTGGTTCCTGCGGTGGAAACGCACTGAGCTCCTAGTTCCTGGGGAAAGTTCCTGCGGTGGAAACGCGGCCTTAGATTGACTTTGGTGAGCGTGAGCCACGGGTCGGGATAAACAAAAAACACTGTCCTTATTCATCATTATTAATTTGAATGATTTTGTTTTATCAAATGTCGTTTTACCACTGCGTATGAAACGCTTGCATTCCAGTAAAAGCACTTCAGTAAAAGGAAAGAAACTGATATGTTTATTGCAATTTAATGGTGTTGACTCACTATGTAAACAGAGGCACAGCACTAGAGAATGTTACACTGTGCTCCTTTAAAATGTTGTGGTCAACTGGCACAACTGTTGGTCGATTGTTGTTGCATTGTTTTTGTCACAAGAAACCAGGCCAGCAGAGCAGACCTAAAAACACAGCTTCACAGTGGTTTAGAAGTGGAAAGCTGCTCTCATGTCAGTGCTCGAAAAGTTATATTAATAGTGGCATCCCTGTGGTGAGATTCCATTTTTTGTCAGCAGCAAGAGTTGCACACCCAGGTAGAAATGTGGACAGAAAGTGGGGAGAAGCGACCAGTAACAAAACAAAAACGAGTACAAGTTTTCCAGTTAAGTGATTTGGGATGCAGTACACAGTATGTTATTGAATCGTTAGACACGCCCCCTACGGTTAAATACACATACGTGAACGGTGGTATCACGGTAGAAGTCGACTGGACGTGTTGGAGCAGCGTGCCGTCAGTGCTGTTTCCTATTGCAGCACTGACGGCTCCACTGTTGGAGCTGCACCGGCCACGTCGGTCGTGCGGGGTCCGCACAGAGATGCTTTTTTCTTAAATATAAGTTAACCCTACCGTTACCGTGGCCCCAAAACCATGATACCTTCCAAACCGTGAGCCAACTGTACCATTGCGTCCCTAATGGTGACGTTTTTCAGTAACATTGGAAATGGAAACACTGATTTTATTTATTTATTTTTTAACCCTGCATCGTGTTTTCCACGTGTCCAGAGGAAGGTCGAAACCTGAACCAGCTGGACGACTTCATGGAGTGTCTGTCCAAGTTCACCCGCTACAACTCTGTGCGGCCGCTGGCCACACTGTCCTACGCCAGCGACCTCTACAACGGCTCCAGTATCGTCTCCAGGTCAGTAAACAAGGCTTGTATCACAGAGACAAAGTCCATGTCGGCTTATTCTCCTCTGTAATCTCAACTTCCTGCTTTTGATGATTCCAGTAATATGTTTCAGTAAGTTAGGTTGTATTTTGTGGTGCAGGAGTATTTATAGTAGGTTTAAGCAGCCATACCTGTCTTGGGTCTAGGCAATTGGGCCTGGGATCAAGGTGGCCGTACACCTGTTGCTCATCAGAGCAATCAACGACCAACGGGTAAAACACACATCCACACACACACACACACGGGGAGAACCTCTGTCATGACGTGTCCATCTGCTCCCGGCTTTAGCCGTTAGTCTCTGTGTCAGAGGGCCCTGGAAACACTACTTGGGTGGGGTGTGGCAGGCGGATCTGCCACAGTGGTGCCCGAACAGGGACACAGGCAGAGATGTTGCAAACACACCAGTCTATTGTAGAGAGTGGGCAAGATGGAACAAGCCGGGAGCAGGTGGACACTTGTCATAACAGAGGCTCTTCGTGTGTGTGTGTGTGTGTGTGTGTGTGTGTGTGTGTGTGTGTGTGTGTGTGTGTGTGTGTGTGTGTGTGTGTGTGTGTGTGTGTGTGTGTGTGTGTGTGTGTGTGTGTGTGTGTGTGTGAGATTTACCTGTTGCTGCTTGATTGCTCTGACGAGCAATAATTGTTACAAAGTGCTTCACAATTGCCAGAAATATACAGTGTAAATTAAAACAAACAAAACATATTTCATCAAATTGAGCATTAAAACAAGGATACAACTTCATAAAATCCTTTCCTACAGAAATGCTGAAAATACAAATGCAACAATGAATAAGTTAAACAACAAACGTATTTAAATGGAATAGACATAAAGCAAACATAGGACTTAATATAAAGGTGTGATTTATTACAGTGCATAAATGATAAATACAATTATTGATGTTTATTTTTCTTAAGAGTAAATTAGAATACAATTTGTAAAGCTCGCTTCCAATTCTAACCAGTAGGGGGTGCACTTTAGCAACTTTCCTTCATGTACAAAAAAAAAACAAGCTTTTGTAGTTTCTTAATGAGCCACACCCTGAAACTCAATTACCGCAATCACAGTTTGTCTTCTTAAAAATCGTAAAAACAGGTAAAACTAAGTTAATGTAGGCCTACGCGATATGGTAGAATTCAGCCCCATAATAATAAAACAGAATTTTTTCTGGACCCACATTTTCTTAATTTGCCATTTCTCCACTCCGTTTCCGCTTCCAGTATTGAGTTTGACCGGGACTGCGATTACTTTGCCATCGCCGGCGTCACCAAGAAGATCAAGGTGTTTGAGTATGGCACGGTGATCCAGGATGCTGTGGACATCCACTACCCCGTCAATGAAATGACCTGCAACTCCAAAATCAGGTACCGGATGTGTGAGCGCGGTTCTTCTCAGTCGAGATGCAGGAAAACAGGAGTCTTTTAGTTTCCCAACTCATAGAACCAATCACCACCAAAAAGGTGTACGGACGGTGCTATACAAATAAAGCTTCATAATATTGCTGAAATGAAAGATTGAAAAGATTTGTCACATCCATTCTGTACTGTACGGCGTGTAGTGAAACGCTTCTGGGCAAACACCAGAGACTGCCGGGCAGAGGAGTCAAAGAAAATACAATACAGATGTTCTTCGATGTACGCTGCATTCACAAAGGATTCTGACACATTCCATTTTCCCACATTTTGATACAGTGGCTTCAGAAAGTATGCAGACCCCTTCACTTTTTGGACACTTTTTGTTGTACTTTTAATTTAAAATGGATAAAATAGCCATTCTCGCAGATCCGTGAATACTCCATAACCCATAATGACAAAGTGAAAACATGTTTTTAGAATTTTTTTGCAAATGTATTCAAAATCAAAAAATGAAATCTAATTTGCATAAGTATTCCGACCATTAATTCCGTACTTTGTAGAAGCCCCTTTTGGAGACAATCGCAGCTTTGAGTCTTCTTGGGTAAGTCTCGACAAGCTTTGCACGCCTGGATTTGGGACGTTTACCCCATTCTTCCTGGCAGATCCTCTCAAGATCTGTCAGATTTGGATGGGAAGCGTCTGTGAAATGCCATCCTCAGATCTCTCCATAGATCTTCTACGGGGCTTAAGACTGGGCCACTCCAGGACAGTCAGACTCGTCCTGAAGCCGCTCCAGCGTCGTCTTGGCTGTGTGCTTGGGGGTCATTGATGTGGGGGGCAGGTTCTCGTCAAGCACCTCTATGTGTTTGGCCGCATTCATCCTTCCCTCGATTCCGACCAGGAGGAGCACCCCCCATGCCACCACCATCAGCCAGTGGTGAAAACAGAGCCCGGTGTTGGCCAGACACAGTGCTTGGAGTTCTGCCCAAAGTCTCAGACCAGAGAATCTTTTTCCTCATGCTCTCAGAGTCCTTTAAATACCGTCTGGCTCCAAGTGAGCTGTCATAGCCCTTTACTTAAAGCAGCGCTATGTAACTTTTGGGATTTGGCGCCCCTGCTTTAGCCCTCAGAAACCCCCAGTTTCAAGATTCGAGAGGTCTAGTTTCCGAGTACATTTGCATTTTTATATCCCTGTCGTAAAATCGGCCCGGTGTCCGAAAATAATTTATTTTTTTACGGGACAAATTTGAAACTTATCGGTCGCGCTTCAAGTAACAGCGTTTTACAAACGCAGATATAATGTACACCTCGGTGACAGCGCCCCTCGTACAGAGCTCGCCGCTTCCCCGAGCCGTGGGCTGCAGCGAGCGCTCAGGACAGAGGGCGCGGCGCGGGGAGGGACGGGGCCGGTGTAGGTACCAGATGTGCTCGGCTCGCAGGCCTGAGTCAGAGGGTGAGACAAACCCTCGTGGCATCCGTGCCGTCGGGGAGGTGGAGCGGCTACGTTTTGTATGAGCATTATCACCGGACAGTTTGACCGGCAAGTTTATATTTTTAAGTTTCAAGTTTATAGTTTGTAAGTTTTTTGTTTTTCTACTATGGATTTTACCGGAGCCAAACATCAAGGAGGTGACTTTGTGCCGTAAGGCGTAACGGTTTCGTACCCGAACACCAAAGTTTCATTGTGCTAGAACTAGGCTTGGGCCTATATTCGATAATATTGTGATATTTGCCATTTACCATATTGTCACAGTATCGAAATATCCGTACATCCGTGGGACCACGGGGAGCGACGGGCGGAGCTCATTCACCTGCGTGCACAGAGAGGATGTACAGTATATGGACGTCTGCATGCAACGAGGAGGCAGATGGAGCATTTGGACGCCGGTGGTGCGGGCTGGTGATTAAGCGACAGCTCCGACGGCACCGACGATGCGCGCACTAGTGGTTGGCCGCCCGTGATCGGCGCACCAAAACACTTATTTTATATGTAGGCTATCTTATTTTACATCTCCTTATGGAAGGAAACCATGCGTGATGCGGACACTTTCTCAGTGCCTGATCACCCTCCATGTGTTATGCGCAGAAAATAATGTTAACGAGTCTCCAAAGTCGTGCCCCCGCCCCCACGCTGTTTTTGGTTGTTTTTTTTGGAGGAACGGAACGCCGATCGGGGGCACGAAGAGCCGTGTTGGCGTCCGGGTCCATTGAAACGTCATCCCTGTGCGCTGTGTAAGCGTCTGTTTTATCCTGCTATTGTAATGCACACTGACTGCGTCCTCATTTGTAAAAGAAGTTCCATAGAGTGGCTTTAAGAGTAGCTCCCATCCAGCGCCTCTCTAGCACCGAGGCCTGATTGATGGAGTGCTGCTGAGACGGTCGTCCTTCCAGCAGGTTCTCCCGTCTCTGCAGAGGGCTTCCCGAGGCTCTTCTTGCCCGGTTACTCTCGGAGGTGTCCCGGTGCTTCCAAACGTCTTCCATTTCCCAATTATTGAGGCAACTGTGCACCTGGGAACAGCCAAAGCTTAAGAAATGGTTTTATTTTAATGGTTCCTTGCCCTGAGCTATGGCTCACCACAATTTCATTGCGGAGGTCTACAGAGAGTTCCATGGACTTCATGGTTTGTTTTTGTCCTGACGTGCGTGGGAATTTGTGGGACCTTCTATACAGAGGTGTGTGCCTTGGAGTGCTCAAGCAAAGGGTCTGAATACTTATGTAAGTGATAGATTTCAGTCTTTGATTTTTCATAAATTTTCAAAAATTTCTCAAAACATGTTTTCACTTTATTATGGGTTATAAAGTGTACATTTATTGGGCAAAAATGGCAATTTTATCCATTTTAAATTACATCTACAACACAAAGTGTGCAAAAAGTGAAGGGGTCTGAATACTTTCTGAAGCTACTGTAAGAGACAGGCTTCCTCTACAATTGATCAAATTAAAAATGTCCCCATCAATCGACACACAATACTACATGGTGACAATTATTTTTTATTTATTTCATTATTATTATTTTTTGTTTTTGCAAATTCATAAAAATAGTACTTATATGGGGCTGGGTGGTCTAGTTTGTTTGAGCACATTGTTGTTATTTCGAAAATGAAAATGAAAAAAAGGTCTTGATTTGATCAGCTGACATCATTCAGGAGGCCTTTGAACTGCATTTTGGTTTCTGCATCAATCAAAAAGTCCAAATGAAATCTCTTGCAGCTGTATCAGCTGGAGCAGTTACCACAAGAACCTGTTGGCCAGCAGCGACTACGAGGGCACCGTCATCCTGTGGGACGGGTTCACCGGCCAGAGGTCAAAGGTCTACCAGGTGCGTCGCTGCTCTGAACCAAAGCTGTGTGCACTGAATGTGTCTTTCAGTAGTTGAGTTTGGGTTTTGATTCTGCCATCACACGTGGACAGGGGTTGTTTACACGTTTTTTCTTTTTCAGGAGCATGAAAAAAGGTGTTGGAGCGTTGACTTCAATCTGATGGATCCCAAGCTGCTCGCCTCGGGGTCGGACGACGCTAAAGGTGCAGTGACTGGATTTACTGAGCTCAACCTCTTTGTACTTCCCTGAAAATTACTTTTTTTAATTTTTTTTTTTTGTCTTTCCCCACTTTGGAAAATCAATGTAAGCTCTTCAAACAGTTGAAAATGTCATAAAATTGTGGAAGATCAACCCCTGTGTATATTGCGAAATTTAGACAACCCAATCCAAGGGTTTTAGTGTTTATAAAGTGACACAGTAAGAATCATTTACAAAAACACTTTAGATATTTGGTCAACATGTCAGTTCTTTCTTGTTTGTCGGTAAGTTTTCCATTATTTCTCCAAAAGGATTGACCTTTTTGCCCGGGTGACAACAGATACTTTTACTTTATACTTTTTTCTGTTTTATTTTTGCAGTGAAGTTATGGTCGACCAACCTGGACAACTCGGTGGCGAGCATCGAGGCCAAGGCCAACGTCTGCTGCGTCAAATTCAGCCCTTCCTCGCGCTATCACCTCGCCTTCGGCTGCGCAGGTCAGAAGAATTTGTTTTCTTGTTATAATTGGCTGAGGAGAAATATTTCTGATTTAAAAAAAAAAAAAAAAAAACAAACAAAAGAAAAACTCGTCAATGAGTGGATTCTAATTATTTGGCTGTGATTGCGCCGTTAATTCTATGATTTATAGAATGGAATAAAATAACTTTTTAAACATTTAAAAACCTCACACGTCTTCACAAAACTTTGAGCAAGCTGGTGGTTATTTATTTAAGCGGGGCTCAACCGGATGAGCGCATGTACCGTATAGGCAAAATGCCTGCAGCGACCAGGGTTCAAATCCAACCTGCAGTCATTTGAAGCGCGTGTCTCTCTCTCTCTCTCTCTCTCTCTCTCTCTCTACACCCCACATTTCCTGTCTCTCTCCACTGTTCGCCACAATACATTTTAGAAGCGGTTATTCAAAGGGAAAAAATGGGAGATTTTATTAAATCGCGATTTTCCCCATTGTTCAACTTATTGCAGCTCTGAAGTAACGAAAATAAATAAATAAATATATATATATATACGTATATTGGGTGCTTCATGCGTTCGCCCTCGTAAAGCTCCTTGGCAGCTTTCCGCTGGTTTTCCTCCGGTGTGTCACCCGTCTCCGTTTCCCCCCGCAGACCACTGTGTCCACTACTACGACCTGCGCAACACTAAGCAGCCCATCATGGTGTTTAAAGGCCACCGCAAAGCCGTGTCCTACGCCAAGTTCGTCAACGGAGAGGAGATCGTCTCCGCGTAAGTCCACTCAAGTATATAAACATCTTAGTAAGGCCGTAAAAATTGTCAACCTGTCTCACTGCCATACACGCTCAAATCAAATCCAAAGTGACCTGTCGTAGCTGTTGACCTCTGAGCGGCGGCCCGTCGGGTTCATTCAGTGTCGTCCGCTAAGGAGCGAGAACGTCCTCACTTCACCCGCATAAGTCGGACGATGTTTCCCGTTTCCCCCGGCAGCTCGACGGACAGCCAGCTGAAGCTGTGGAGCGTCAACAAGCCGCACTGCCTGCGCTCCTTCAAGGGCCACATCAACGAGAAGAACTTTGTGGGCCTGGCGTCCAACGGGGACTACGTGGCGTGTGGTGAGCCTCAGCTGGGGGAGTTAAAGGGAAAATTTGAGCATCACAGGCGTTTGCTGGGCCATGTCGGGAGGGGGGAGGTGGCGACAGGTTCGCGGTCAAAACGGCCCACGATGCCACGGCGACACGTTTTTTTTTTTCGTAGAATAACTAAAGAGGATTCAATCGTCCGGTCGGACGCGGCAGGTTGTTTTTTCAGAGATACTGTCGGAGGTTCCTTACTTTTTTTTTTTTTTTTTTTTTGTGCCAGGATCTCCCACGTTTTGGCCCAAGATCTCAGGGTTTGCGATATTAACAAAAAGATGACGCTACGTGCTTTGAGTTTGAGAAACAATAGCCAACAATACACATTAGAACCCACAGTCATGGATTTTGTTAGAATTTGGACTAATCTGGACTGTCACTTGTGGATTTTTGAATTAATATTTGACTTGTGTGCCTCAAATCATTGACCTATGGTAAAAAAACAAAAACTGAAAAGCTGTCTGTCTGTCTGTCTGTCTCACTCAGGGAGCGAGAACAATTCCCTGTACCTGTACTACAAGGGCCTGTCGAAGACACTGTTGACGTTCAAGTTCGACACGGTGAAGAGCGTCCTGGACAAGGACAAGAAGGAGGACGACACCAACGAGTTTGTCAGCGCCGTCTGCTGGAGGGCGCTGCCCGACGGGGTGAGGGTTCCATTCCCACCGCGTTGGCGTTGTGAGGCCTGACGAGGCGAGGGATCGTATTAAAACGATGCAAAACAAATCAAGCAAGGGCAAGGGGGAAGAACCTGCAAGTTCAACAAGGAAAATGAAAGAAATCAAGTAGATCCTGATTGGAAATATGAGTTTTACCGGCAAGGAAAATACACGTTTAAATATTCCCGTGTTTTTAGTTTCTTCTTTTTTTTTTAATCTAATTTATGCACCTTTTGTGTTTTTTCAGGAGTCAAATGTGCTTATTGCAGCCAACAGTCAAGGAACAATCAAGGTTTGTGTTTTCTAATAGCTTGTAATAACAAGGCTTGAATCCAAATGTGTTCTAATTTTGGGGGCCAGGTGTTACGGGGCATTTATCATATGCACAGCTTGGACAAGCACATTAAATCATTTTAATATTGTTTCTATCGATTAAAAAATAAAGCATTGGAAATATGAATCTGATTATTGATAATTTTTTCGATTTGCATTTGATTGTCAAGTGTCACATGACGCCAGCAAAAGCAAATCTTATTGGCTTCAACAAGACAGGCACTCTAACTATCTTAATCAAAGTTATATTAAAGTTATTGTGACTTTTCGTATTTAACAGTTTAACAGAGACACAACACGGGGCAAACGATTTCTAAACTGAAGCCGCTCTCCCCTGGTCAAGGCAGCAGATACCAGTTTTTATTTTTTGCGGTAGCCCCTGCAGCCGCCGAACCCAAGCCACAGCTTTAGTCTTGGTTTTTTGTTTTTTTTGTTTTTTTTATCGGCATGAACCCTCCTCTGCTCCCTGTCGTCTCCGCTCAGGTACTGGAGCTGGTTTGAAGCCGCGTCGCACCTTCAGCGCGTGGGACGGAGCCGCCTGGCGTCTCCGCTGGAGGACCAGTGGCGGCGCTGGGAGCCCAGGGCCGCCGCACTGGACGGACTTCTCCAGGGGCCCGGCGGCCACGGGAGACGTGCAGCAAGCGGACTCACTCCCGTTTTTAACAAGCATATTCAGACTCACGGACGAGGAAAAACAGACATAAGTGAACCGAGCAGCACATGAAGTACAGTGGAGGCCGCTGTACCGAGTCATTTGACAGAAAACAAACTGAGGACACCGTCTCAGCGCAAAAGTGGAAGGAGGATATTTGGAAAAGCGTTTTTCTTTTATTTTCAGGGTTTTTTTTTTTTGTTTTTTTGTGAATAAAGTTGTGTCGTCTACAATAGGTCATCTCCATGTGGTTTAAGGTCAAATCCAAACTGGTACGTTTTATTTGTTTTGTCTCTTTTAACCGAGCTCCGGCTTCCTGGACACATCGATCCCGAAGCTTCTGACATCATTGAATTTTCCTTAAAAAAAACAAACAAACAAACAAACAAAACGAGCAAAGGCCAAAGCACAAGAAATGAAATGCAAAACGACTTGTCTCTGTGTAAAGCTCCTCGTCTATCGACCCATCTGTCTTTTTTTTTTGTTTTGTTTTATTTCCGTGTTTAATCTCTGTTTTGCAGATCGGCGGAAAACAGTCTTTTCTAGATAGAACTCTCGTTAATAAATAGGACTTTGATTCTGTAAAGGATATATTCAGTTTGCTTTTCCTGGCTCCACTTTATGAATGTAAGGTACTAAAAGGTGCTTTTTGGAAATCACTTTGACAACACCGGATTTTGATGTGTGGGACCGTCGGATCATTACCCCGTATTGGAAAGCTTTCTACTGTCATAACCGAATCGAACTTAAAATACGCCCCTCTGTGATCAGGTTAATTGGTATGTGAATTGAGGCAGAGTATGTACACTGGGCAATTTGGACTCTTCCTTCTGTGACAGATGTGATTTCATTATCGTTTCTGTGGCCATCTCAGCAAAAAAAAAACAAAAAAAACAACAATTGCCTTTATTTCAAAGCAGTTACTCGCGGCGCAGGTTTTAAACACAAATGTGTGCTGCTGTCTCACTTCAAGCAGACGATCACCACTTCCCACTAACGGGAGATGCGCGCTGCAGCAGTACACACAGTTTAGACGGGCGACCCTGTGCGAGAGACCGCCCACACCTATTTTAACGTAAATGACAGAGAGGCGCTTTTGTATTTGTATACCTAAATAAATTATTTGGAAAGAAAAATGTACAGATTTCTTCATGTTCCTGTATGTGGATTACATTTTCTCAATTTGCCTCTGTCCCATTGGTTAACCCCATCTCTGACATTACACTCGGGACAGGCGTCAAGCCTAGAAAATACATTTACAGTGACTATACTGCTTTAGTAGCTTTGTCACACCAGCAATATGAGGCATATTCATTTTGTTATGGAGGAATAAAGAAAATTTTCTTCACTGCGTCCATCAATACAGTGGTCCTCAACGTCAGGCCCAGGGACCCCCCCCGCGGTCCTCCGGGAGATTCCAGGGGGTCCGCAGCGCAATGATGAAGGGCTAACCTTCGCCACTATGCTGTTTGTTCACAAGGCGTTAGCAACATTGGAGAATGTATAACATGAATTCGATTTTCATAACTTAAAATTTAGGGGGGGGGGGGGGGGGATGATATTTTAAGTTGAGAAAACCTGAAAATAATGCTAATAATAATGACGACTGATTTCCGTGTTTCGGCGGAACGTTTTGGTGGTCGGACCAGCGATCCTCCGGCGGATCGTTTTAGCGGTCGGACCGGGGACCAACTAGTCACCTAGCGCTGAGCGACTGGAAACAGAACCGCTTCCCCGCAGCGAAACGCAACTTCTCATGTTACCCGGACATCCCCTGCCTCTTTTCATTCGGAACTAGATTCGGGACGAAGGGTGAGGGTTTGCGGTGAAGATGGGAGTGCCGAAGTTTTACCGATGGATATCGGAGCGATACCCTTGTCTCAGTGAAGTTGTCAAGGAACACCAGGTAAACAGGGGCTGAGCTAACTGGCGCTAGCCGTAGCCAATGATGCGTTCGGGTCCCGTGGGACAGGCGGGGAAGTACGCGCTCCCAGCTTCCGAACACCGTTCCCGTCAGAGTCAGGATGCGCTGCGTTCCTATGTACAAGGCGTTTGTCTGGGTACTAATTGGTGCGGTGAACAGATAATGATCATAGAGGCACGTAACAAATTCAAACTGGAGATATTTGACAGTATAGAATGGACCTAAACATTGTCTGCTGTCTAAGTGTCGTCAAACCCTTAACAAAAGGCAATAAATAACACACCTCCCCATCAGAAAGTGCACAAGTTTGCCTACATTTGTGTAAAATATAAGTATGTACAAATACCCTGTGAACCAGGGCGACAAACAAAGGTCAGTCGTATGATTTACAATCAGATCTGGCGCTAGTTAATGGCACCTACGAAAGGTTCGGGCCAATCTCAGTCAACGTGCGAGGGGAATGGGTTCAGCCGATGCCGAACAGTGGGAGCACTTCCATGTTGTGCGGAGCGAGCCGAGGGGGCTGGGAAAAACCCCGCACTATCTGTGTGACTTGAATGCAGCATGAGGCTCCGGCACGGACGTTCTGCCCTCGACCCATTAGCATTAGCATTAGCCTCCTCCGAGCTAAATATAGCGGGGAACTTTCTTCCAGCCCCGAAGTGGCCGGCGTCCGGATTTGTGTCGCCATACACCTGGGAATCCTTACATGGCATATTAGCTATATATCAAAATCTGGCAACACGGTATAATAGTAACCGTTGAATGCATCTGTTTTTTCTGGTTCTTTTTTTTTTTTTTTTTTTTTGCTTTGTTGGACAAGAACATTCTGAACAACAATAAACCCCTCAGAGCCGAACAGAGAGACAGGGCAAGCTTATGAGGACGGAGCGGTTCATACACAAGGGCAATTCAAAATGCCTTACCTAAGGCATAAAAGACATGGAAGAAAATAAGAACAAACGCATATAAATCAAAAGCTAAATACAGGTCAAATAGTAAGACAGTAAAATCACAGAGAGACACTTTAAAACAAGAAAGGGGGGAGATCGCCTGTGCCTCGGCACCGGGAGGTCCCTGGTGTTTCACTTTCATTTCATCATCCAGTTGAGGCAGATTGCATCGGTTTCGTGACGGGGTTCTCTCACATTGGACTGTAAACAAACTATTCCAGGCCCGCCCCCCAAAACAGTCCTCCTTTCTCCTGGCCAGGTCCAAGGGAAAATCATGTCGAGTGAAAGAAATTGTGTTTTTTTTACATGTTGATGTATGATCAGTCCCCCATCTAACATCAATATGTATTTGATTGGAGAGAGGTTCAACGTGTATTAAACGTAAACAACCACCTGTCCATTGTGATGTACCATAGTCATAATCAGATCAATGATTTACTAGTGGTTGACCGATCGGTCAACCACTTTTGTGCCGATATTTGCGCATTTTGATATAATCGTCATGCGCTCGCGAGGTTAGTGTGGTCAGAAATACCTATTTTTCTATACATGTCGGATCTGAATATTTGAAACCGCTTCAATACTCATTTTCCGCACTATGGATAAACCGGTAGCAGCCACTTCCTCGCTCTCTCTTCTCTCTGACAGCGAGTTCTCACACACACACACACACACACACACACCGCTGCAGCGCCCACACACAGCCCCGCCTCCCCTCACTCACTCGCTGTCTTCCCTCGCCTCGTTCTGTTATGGTGTTATCTCATTAAAGATGGCAGGTGCAGCACCTCCGCGAGCGCTTTAGAAAGAAAACAGCAGAACGTGAACCTACCTCAGAGAATTGAAGTGGAGGTTTTTGTTCTCCAGACAGCGCTGTGCCGTGCGTGCGTTCCCATGGTGGCTTTCCTGTGTTTTTATTTGAGATCAGTCTATTTTTGTGTGTTTCCTTTCTTGTATGAAACAAACAACTTTTTTTTTTTAAACACAACTGAGTTAAGGGACGGTCCCGTTCCGTTACAAACAAAAACCCAGCGTGTCCCCACTCTCCCCTGCCGCCTCACAGCGTCTCCCCTTTGTTTTCCGTTGCTATGGGACGTTATTAAGTAAAAACTGGATGTTTTTGTGTAAATACTTGTAAATAATAAATCCTGCACTTCTGGAACCGTCTGAGTCTGACGCCGTTGTATTATTTTTTCTTTTTGGGTTAATTTTTTTTCATTCATAAGTATTGATTTGTTATTTTTTACAGTTTAGTTTTTTGATTATATGTGGACATTTATTTTTGTTGATATATTTTTCTATTTCAAATGAGTGCACTGCAGAGACAATGCAGACAATAACATTAGTGTCAATGTTCATTTAAGTTCAGAAATTTTGTGTCTCATTTGTTATTTTTATTTAATTGTTGTATTTTACCAGATGAAAAAAAAAAAAAAACATGTTATCGGCGTTATCTATCTATCTATCTATCTATCTATCTATCTATCTATCTATCTATCTATCTATCTATCTATATATATATATATATATATATATATATATATATATATATATATATATACACGCCGCGCTCTAAATATCGGCATCAGCCATTGATAAACTCATATCGGTCGATCCCTGGTATTTACTTTTGAATATGGCTTTGTTAAGTCAAGTGTGAATTGTTTATGTTGTGAAAGGTTTTTATTTTTTCAGCTTTCCTCACCGTTTCCTTCCCTGTGTTATTCACAATGTCCATATGGCAAATTTCTCCCTCTCTTTCTCTCTGTTTATCCCCCACCTCTCGCCGCCTTCAGATCCCAGAGTTTGACAACCTCTACTTGGACATGAATGGAATCATCCACCAGTGTTCCCACCCCAACGACGAGGACGTCCACTTCCGCATCTCAGAGGAGAAGGTCTTCGCAGATATCTTCCACTACCTGGAGGTCCTGTTCCGGATCATCAAGCCCCGCAAGGTCTTCTTCATGGCCGTGGACGGAGTGGCGCCCAGGGCCAAGATGAACCAGCAGAGAGGAAGGAGATTCAGGTGGGGAGACTGGCGGGTGGAAGGAAGGAGAGGTGGATAGGTTTCTGGATAGATGGATAGTGGAGAGATGAGAGGACTTTCTCTCTGGAGTCGTATGCAGTTTGAATGACGTCGGACATATCTGTTAATGCAGGTCAGCCAAGGAAGCGGAGGACAAGATCAAGAAAGCTCTGGAAAAAGGAGAGGTGCTTCCCACAGAGGCTCGCTTCGACTCCAACTGCATCACTCCGGGTATGGACGGCTGGAGGAAATAAAGTTAAAAGTTACTGGGTGTGATTATCCGACTGAACTGGGTGAATACATGAACAACATCTCTCTCTCTTTTCCAGGGACTGACTTCATGGCTCGCCTCCAGGACCAGCTCAAGTACTTCGTCCACAACAAGATCTCCAACGACAGGACGTGGCAGGGCGTCAGCGTATACCTGTCAGGCCATGAGGTGTGTGTGTGTGTGTGTGTGTGTGTGTGTGTGTGTGTGTGTGTGTGTGTGTGTGTGTGTGTGTGTGTGTGTGTGTGTGTGTGTGTGTGTGTGTGTGTGTGTGTGTGTGTGTGTGTGTGTGAGAGAGACGGTGCAGTGTTTTGGTGCTTATCAGCAGATATGTTTGTGTGTTTGCCCTATATACCCATACCAATCATTTATCCTGTGCATAGTATCACATTTTGAATATTTTGCATGTATATATTCAGACTATTTCAGTTTTTTATTTTTGGGGGGCTAAATGTATGTACAGTATTGGACAATTTTGTTTTTACTTCAAATTTCATTTCATTTTAGTATTATTTTATAAAAAAAAAAATAATAATTCTGAACACAGAAAATGTGATTTGTGATGTTGTGTGTTTGTGTTGTGTGTCCCAGACGCCGGGGGAGGGGGAGCATAAGATCATGGAGTTCATTCGCGCCGAGAACGGCAAACCAAATCACAACCCAAACACCCGGCATTGCCTGTACGGGCTGGACGCCGACCTGGTGAGGACGCTTTTTATACGCATGCATGTTGGACCACTGGGTTGTTTAGGTCATGCTGATGTGTGTGTGTGTGTGTGTGTGTTTGTGTGTGTGTGTGTGTGTGTGTGCGTGCGCGCGCGTTGCAGATCATGCTCGGTCTCACCAGCCATGAGCCTCACTTCTCCCTGCTGAGAGAAGAGGTTCGCTTCGGAGGAAAGAAGTCTCAGAAGAGGTTGGTGTATGTTTAAAAATAGAGCCACGCCCCGTGTGTGTGTGTGTGTGTGTGTGTGTGTGTGTGTGTGTGTGTGTGTGTGTGTGTGTGTGTGTGTGTGTGTGTGTGTGTGTGTGTGTGTGTGTGTGTGTGTGTGTGTGTGTGTGTGTTCCTCACACCTGCTTCCTCTTATTTTAATGATGATATTTTTTTATGACCTACTTTGCATTAAGTTGAGATTCTTACAGAGAAAAATGCTCAAAGTAATGCACCCAAAAGACAATTATTATAATTTAAAAACACTGAAATGCCTTTCTTAACTGGAGTCTTTAATTTTTGCCTTTTTATTTAACTATTTTACCCTAATGCATGACATGTTTTTTCCAGGACAAACTCTGACTAAGTCTGATTTATGAAAAAATAGAGATGTAGTTAATGGATCTACTTTTCTACTTTTGACAGCTTGTTTTCAGATTGTTTTTATGTCGACAAAAGCAGTCAGTCGTGACTAAACTTATAAAATACATTTTTCTTCAGGCGTACAAAGTTTTACGTACAGCAATATTTTCAAGAAGAAATGTCATCAAGTTGTTTTTGTTTTTTTTGGGATCTGAAATCTCAAGCAGACACAAATCCGCTATAGTTTCACCACACTTTCCGCCCGGAAGGAACTGCTGCAGTAACGGAGCTTAGGGAGCGGCTCTTTGGGAGGTTTTTGAGTTGGAAACTGCTGTTGAGTGAATCCTGAAGGAAACGGGAGAGAGTCAATTCTTTCCTTTCCAGGATAACGGCTCCAGAGGAGACCACCTTCCACCTTCTGCACCTGTCACTGATGAGGGAGTACATCGACTACGAGTTCTCAGCCCTCCGAGTGAGAGAGACGCACACACACACACACACATACACGCACCCGCACGCACGCATGCACACACAGCAGAATAAGAAAATAGCGGTTGCTGTCATTTAAAGGGTTTACGATGATTCCTAACGAAGGAACCGCAAAAGTAGATTTAGACATGCAAGAAATGACTGATACATTTCAGAATAACGAATCCTCGTTTTGCAACATTGTGTTGAATCTCAAAATAACCATATTTGATTTTATTGAGGATAAATGCAGTGTACGGGAACATGTTTAGTGTTGTCTGCCTGATATAAGTACTGTATTGCAATAAAGTAATATTTGAGCACAGCATTGGATCTGTTGTATCATCATATGTTAATGTATGTCGATGTGCTTTTTGAACATGTTTAGACTGTAAAATTAGCTACATATGAATAGAGATTCCGCAGTTTTGTTTCCATCCAATATTAAGGAAATTTTAAGCCATTTGTAAATGTTTGAAATGTCAAAATGTCCGGAACTAGATGAGTTTCCATCAGTTGGGTTGGGGCAAATTGACGGTATAACCAAAATCCATCTTCAATGTCAAAAAATGTCTCCAATGAAATAGGTAGACATTGTATTATTATACCGTGAATAGCTTATACTATGATAGTGCCGTAAAATGAGCAAAAGAGGAAATTATATTGATACTCAAAATAAATTGTGTGGCAAGTGATCGTCAACTAAAATTTGGTGATGGTGACAGTGGCGGCCCGTGACTATTGTGTCAAAGTGTATCGTGAGCTGTGAAGCTTGTGTCGTGACCCAAAGCTTCTTGCCAGATTCAAAGCCCCGCCTAGAATCAGATACATCCCATAACCCATCGTTGGGCATCTTGCCGCGTGTTACCTGTATTGTGACCCTCCCCCCCCCCCCCCCCCATCTCTCGCCGTCCCAGAACCAGATCGGCTTTGAATACGACCTGGAGCGGGTCATAGACGACTGGGTGCTGATGGGCTTCCTGGTGGGGAACGACTTCATCCCCCACCTCCCCCACCTCCACATCAACCACGACGCCCTGCCACTGCTCTACAGGACCTACATCAGCGTGCTGCCCAAGCTGGACGGTGAGTGTGGCGCCCGCCGTAAATCCGACATGCGCCGAAGGGGCTGATGTTGAGCGCTGTGCTCTTGACGCAGGCTACCTGAACGAAAACGGACACCTCAACCTGCACAACTTCGAGAAGTACCTGGAGAAGCTGTCCGAGGTGAGAGCCCCCCGCGCCGGATTCCACCGGGTTTCACCGGGTTCCGTTTTTAATTTGTTTACATGACGCATCCTCTGCCTGCTCGAGCCAATCTGAGCTCCTCTGTCGATGTGGGGTTGAGCTAGCATCTGGGAAAAAAAATAAAAAATACAATTCTAAAATATGTGACTTCCTGTATTTGCGCTTTCTGTTGAGGCTTCGAATATCGAGCTGAAATATTGTATTCCCGTGGTGGATTTTTCACGACTGTAAGGGTTGCCGTTTGGGTTTCAAGCGTCCCTCTGCCCCCTCTTGCTCTCCCTCCGCCCAGTTTGACCGGGAACATTTCAGCGAGGTGTTTGTCGATCTGAAGTGGTTTGAGAGTAAAGTGGGAAACAAGTACCTGAACGAGGCGGCCGGGCTGGCCGCCGAAAAGGAAGCGGGCGGCAGGAACTCGAGGAATAGGGAGGTAGGTTCTGCTCACAGACACACACACACACACACACACACACATACATTTGAGAAAATGATCAAATAATATCAGCGTTTTCAGGAATGTGGGTGGGATTTGCACGATGGCTCCCGAGGCCGGCAACTTTCAAATTTCACCAGAATGCCACCGGTGCTGAGATAATTTTATTTTGAAATCATTTTAACATCAAATTATTTTTCTCATTGTGTCAACGATGGCTAGAGGTATTATGAACGAAGAAATGTGATTGTTTTGAAATGTGAAAAGTGCCGACCTCAACATCCACTGAGCGCAGCAGCACTTTATCATCGGCCGAGACGTAACGCTGCATTGGGAGACAAAATGGGAAGTGGGGGAGTTATGTTGAAGCACAAAAATGAGACGTGAAGTTAACGTGTGTAACGTGAGATGAACCGATCAGCCGGTGCCCGGGATTGGACGGTTTTTACCGGCCGATCGGTGTCAGGTACATCAGGTTCTGTGCCGGAGAGTATTACTACATTGTGTATACAGTATTACTACATAAATGTGTATGCTGTATATAGTATAACTACATTAACGTGTATATTGTACTGTTTATAGTATTACTACATGAATGTGTATACTGTATATAGTTAGCTGTAGTAGCTTGTATAAGATGCGGTTATCCTCGTTACCAGACACTATGGTGTGAATATCTGATGGAGTCAATGAGCTGCAGTGACTCAAACACCAAAGAGATTCCCTGTTACACTGTTGTCGTGCTCACAGGTTGGCAGGTCTGAAAATGTGGTTTGGACCACAGGTTGAAAATCTATATCACATTAACGTTATATTGTGTGTGTGTGTGTGTGTGTGTGTGTGTGTGTGTGTGTGTGTGTGTGTGTGTGTGTGTGTGTGTGTGTGTGTGTGTGTGTGTGTGTGTGTGTGTGTGTGTGTGTGTGTGTGTGCAGGGCTCGTCCCTCTCTCTTGCTGCCCTGTCCAACCGGGAGGCGAGCGGGAGGGAGGGCGAGGAGGAGGAGGAGGACGACATGTTTGAGACGGAGTTCCGGCAGTACAAACGCACCTACTACATGACCAAGATGGGCGTGGACGTCGTGTCCGAGTGAGTTCAGTCCGAGGGAGTGCGGGAAGGAAGGCTTTCAAGTCCGTTTTAAGGAGCCCAAAAAACACAGCCCGACTATGACTCGTTCTACAAGTTACATCATCACATCTCTGTCACCTTCGCTCTGGGTAGAAACGCTCCAAAGCCGCATGACTAAACTTGATTCTGTTGGACTTAAGTTGTATCTTTCGTAAATCTTGAGGTTTTCTGACCTCAGCGTCTTTTTGGAAGGCTGCTGTGCTTCTGAAACTGTTTGTCTCCTGCGTGCAGTGAGTTCCTGGCCAACCAGGCGCGGTGTTACGTGGAAGGAATCCAGTGGATCCTTCACTACTACTACCACGGGGTGCAGTCATGGAGCTGGTGAGCCACGCCCTTCATCCTCCCTCGTCTTCCTCCTTTTCAGCCCCATCTATCTATCTATCTAATTTTTATTATTATTTTTTTTTTCCCCACACAGATAGAATCTGAATGTTTTTTTTATTCAGTCTTGTTGATGGAATAAACTATCATTTAGATTGTTGTCAACTCTTTTATTTGGATTTTGTAAATACATACTTAAACGTACAAGACTGTACTTTGTAAGTATAGTCTCCTTTAGCCATATTTCATTCGTCTGCAGCTTTTGCAAAAATGTGATACAATTTGTTTGTTTTTTTTGTAAATGTTTTGTTATATTTGTAAAGGGACAATGGCATTAAGAAAACAAATTGGCGTTATATGTTATTTATCACAAAAATTGTGTGATTAATGACTGCAACGGACATGGGATTTTGGAATGGGGACTTTTCCCCTGCACGTGGCGTGCAACCCCAGACCGAAGTAGTCGCCCTGAGTTGCCCCATCTCGTGTTTCCGGCAGGTTCTACCCGTACCACTACGCTCCCTTCCTGTCCGACGTCAGGAACGTGGCCGACCTGAAGCTGACCTTTGACCTTGCCCAACCCTTCATGCCCTTCCAGCAGCTGCTGGCCGTCCTGCCTGCAGCCAGCAAAGACCTACTGCCGGAGAGCTACAGGGTAACACACACACACACACACACACACACACACACACACACACACACACACACACACACACACACACACTCATAACCCCATAACTACAGATACTGGATACTAAAGGTATATTTTGGTGAATATGTTTTCTGTGTTCCAGCACCTGATGACCAGCGAGGGTTCGTCCATCATCGAGTATTACCCTCAAGACTTCAAGACGGACCTCAATGGGAAGCAGCAGGAGTGGGAGGCCGTGGTGCTCATTCCCTTCATAGACGAGGTACAACACACACACACACACACACACACACACACGCACACATTTAAAAATGCTCTTTGGTAAAAACATTTATTTGGGTAATTAATATTTCTTGCTCATTTTCCCAGCTCCATTCAGTTTCACCCCCTCATGTTGTCTGTCTCTCAGAGGTGCCTGCTGGCGGCCATGGACCTCTACAACGACAAGCTGACGGCAGCAGAGAAGGCCAGGAACCGTCACACCGAGTGCGCCGTCTACACGCACGACCCCGACATAGACCTCACCTACACCTCCACCCTGCCCAAGCTGTTCCCCAACATCACGCACTGCCATGTCAGGTACTCCCACATAAACACAAGTCAAAAGTCAAAATGACTCAATGAGGAACCGTATAGGCCTAGAACCATGGCATTTCCTGAAAGAGTTGCTGGTTGATTCCCCACCCCTCCAACAGCTGACGGTGCGGTGCGGCGGGTTGTTTGTTTTCCCAACAGGCAGACCTCCATCCCCATGGACGCCTGGCATGTGTCCCTGGACCACGTGGGTCGCAGGATCGACCGGTCCACCCTCTATTTCTGCGGCTTCCCCACCCTGCAGCACATCAAACACAAGGTACCGCTCTGGGTGTGAGACAGCAGGGTAGCAGCGCGTCGAGCTCCACCCGTCTCCCTCCGTGACACACATCTCTCTGTATTTTCCATTCACCTTCTCTGTAGCGTGAAAGGACTCTCTTGATGGTGCTTTCTTCTTTGTCTCTCTTCCCTGCAGTTCTTCAGGAAGAAGAGCGGGGTGCTGGTGTTCCAGCAGCCGAGCAGAGGAGAGAACATGATGCTGGAGCTGCTGCACAACCAACAGGAGGAGCCGGTAAGGCTGCTCAAGCACATGTAGGCAGACTGAACGGGAGGAAATGGATTCCGCAAGATTTTGTAGCAACAAAGTCTGCATTACTTTTATTTATTTTTAATTTTTATATTAATTACTCAGAAATAAAAACAAACAACCCTAACTCCCTCCCTCCCTCTTAATGCATTCCTCCAGCTGTGTGAGGATGTAGCAGCTCAGGTTTTGGGGAAAGCTGTCTTCGTCAACTGGCCTCACTTGGAAGAAGCGCGTGTCATCGCTGTGTCAGATGGAGACACAAAGTAAGACTCAGACTGGACTGGAGCTAAGATACAATAAGACTTTATTACATCCCTGGGGGAAATTCAGGAAGCTGCAGATTGGAGTGTTTTTGGTGCCTATCAATTACTGTACCATGACCAACCAATTTTTTATAGATAGATAGATAGATAGCTATAGATATGTAACATATTATAATGTTAAAAAAATAAGAATTATATCATTATAGTTATATCTTCTCATTAGTACACATATTGTGTTTTGAGTATGATGAACTTTTCGTTCCTCTATCCATTAATTTTGAAAATAGTGGATGGTGATATAAGGTTAATGCCATGATGATGTGATCCCACTGAAGGATTAAAATAAAATGAACCTTTGATGAAAAGCTTGTTTTTAGGTCTCAGGTTCTGTATCAGCGGTGACAAAGCTCAGGTGCACATCTGGATCAATGCTGGGAGATCGGGTTGTTTTTTTTTTTTTAATGAAAAAACATTTGTTAATTCCAGGTTTTCTCTGGACGAGCCGCCTGGTGTCCAGAAGGTGTACGACCGCGCCTCCTCCCCTCCCCCCTCCAGGGTGACCTACCTGTCCGACAAGGAGCAGAAGGACTGGCTGAAGGACGTCCAGGGAAACACGGAGCAGTAAGTCCTTCCATTCATGCGAGTGCGCTGAATTACATTTTGATCTTTCTGGCAGTGAAGACCTTTCTCTCCTCCCCTTTGCAGTGAATTTGACTTTGGAGAAGTCGGACAGGAAATTTGTGGCGTTGACCAATAGCGAAGCTGCTTTGGTGCTGTTGACCTCTGAAGGGCCAGATCCTTTGAGAGTTTAGCTGTGTCCGATTTATGCAATTCTTAGAGATGCAGCGCATAATAGCTGTAGGGTTTTTAACTTGTCACTTTCTTTAGTTAAACTAGATAACCAGTCGTCTACAAAATCTCTGAAGACCATAATCCCAAATTTTAAAACTTTTTAGCTGGCATTTATTTTAAGAAGTGGTTATTCAGTTCATTTGCGTTTTGCATGTGCTCCTCTTTACGCTGTTTCCACCCAACACCAAGATCACACATGCAAAAGAAGTGAGAGGCGGTTGCTGTCAATTTGATAAAGCAGCGTAGCTCATTGTGGTCAGCAAATTATCCATATGGATTAACATTCAAAAAAAGAAAGGATATCCCCGCCACCTCAAGTGACCAAAGAAATCAATCGGCAATGTTGGAGAAAAGAAAGCGACCTGGATATTGAAAATAAATAATGCGGCAGTTTCGAATCGCACACAAAGACACACCATTTTATGGATTGGCACTTTAAAAAGAAAAAAACAATATTACGGAAAAATGATTCCCTCTGTCTCTTTCTCTTTCTCTCCCAGTTTCGTCAAGCGGAAGGGCATTGTGGTGAACGAGACGGCCGTGGTTCTGTACGGTCAGCTGCTGACAGGAAGGAAGTACATTCCCCGAGCCGATGGCACAGTGCTGCTGGAGAAGCAGTGGTCCAAACAAGTGCTGCCCTTCTCCTACCAGACGGTGGTGAAGGTGGGCGGCGTCCTGGTGGTTGTGATGTCATGATGTAGTTAAATGCCGTGTGTCAGGAGCCTCACCGTGAAGTACTGCCGCGATGCTGAGCGTATCCCCCTCGCCCTCTTCCAGGACATCAAGGCCTTCGACTCGTCCCTCTCTCGCTTCAAGACTTTGGAAGAGCTGTTTCCCCCGGCGACCGTGGTGTTCATGGTGGCAAACCCGTACTACGGCGCCATGGGAGAGGTACGATGTCACTTCCTGTTGGTGCGGTCGGGTCTTCAAGTTCATCCAGAATACAGAAGTGTACATATTTAAATTCATATTTGACGATGATGGTATTTAATGTGGAAAATGGTTGCATTACTTCCAAATGAAATATCAATATTACAATTTTTTTCAAAATTGAGGTAGAAATTTAAGCAATAGAATTGTCAGTGTCAATTGTTGTTTTTCTTCTGTTTTTAACCCATCCCTAATAGCTGCTCCTGTGGTTTTATCTGCAGTACTTTACATGTGCTAATGAGGAGTACTTTTTTACTCTGCCACTGTCACAATCTCTCATGGTATTTCTGTTACATTGGCCAATGGTGTCGTTACTCAAAGTATTTCTGATTATTTGGAACCAGGTGCAGGATTCCAGTGATGTCATCAAAGAGGGACGGGTGCGAGTGGTTTTCAACGTGCCGTACGAGCCGCAGCTCGAAGCCTTAATCCACAACCAGCATGTGAGATACTCCAACTGTTACGCAAACACACAACGACTACACGCAGGTGTAGTTTTTAAATTGAAACCTAATTTTGCTGCCTCTAACCCGCTCTGTATATGGTTGTGTTTGACGTGTGCATTTTGCAGAAGTACTCTGTTAAGTACAGTCCCGGCTACGTCCTGGCGTCTCGCCTGGGCGTCACCAGCTACCTTGTGTCCCGCTTCTCGGGCAGCATCTTCATCGGCCGCGGCTCCAAGAGGAAGTAAGCAGGAACGCCCTCTGTACTGTGCTGCGAGCAGACTGTCCAGGCTTCACTAGCTGAAAGGCTGTGTGGTTCTAGCCAACGGAAGGTTCTGTTCTATTTATCTTGTCTCTCTCTCTCTCTCTCTCTCTCTCCCTCTCCCTCTCTCCCTCTCTCCCTCTCTCTCCAGTCCATGTGGGGAGCAGAAGGCCAACGTGGGCCTGAACCTGAAGTTCAACAAGAAGAACGAGGAAGTTCCCGGCTACACCAAGAAAACAGAGAAGGAGTGGCTGTATTCTGCCGCCGTGGAGGAGCTGCTTGCAGAATACCTGGACAGGTAAACACGGAGGCCAGGTGTGGCAGGAGAGAAGAATGCTTAATAACCAGATTTTCTTTCTTTCTTTGTTGTCCAATCATTAGGAGCTCAGCACTCCTGTAAAATGTGGCCTGGTGTGTGTTGTGTTTCAGATTTTCTGAAGTGTTTGACAACGTGTCCAGAAACAGCCACGATGACGTTTTCTATGAAGATGACATCTGGCCCGACGTGGACCAGAACGGGTAAAAATAAACATACATTCTTTATACATGTACATCGTCCCATACATAAGTACTCATAGACACTGGTAGTTTTTACAATATACTTATTTTTTCAACTGAAAAAAATAAATATATATATTCATAAACATATTTATTGTAGAAAATGAACAATACAATGAAATAAACAATAAAATGAAAAACTATGTATTAATATCTCCCATGTCCCAGGGCATAATTCCGTAACACACTCCAGCCAGTTCTTTAGAAAATAATGTCCGTCCATATTTGGACACATTTTGGTTAAATGTGATTCATTAGAGCCATCCATATTTATCCCCCACCTCCGTTTCCGACACCAACAGGGCGGAGAGGGTTGCGGAGATCACTTCCTGGTTGAAAGGTCACCCAGTCAGCTCCATCAGCCGGGCGTCGTGCGACCTCCAGCTGCTCGACACCGGCATCGTGGAGAAGATCGTGGAGGAGGTGGAGAAGGCGAAGGTACAGTAAAACACACACACACACACACACACACACACACACACACACAGACATAATTTTTATAAGAGCGAGGCCCTGAGCGTTTTCTTCTGCTTTCTATCCATTCCAGGTGAAGAAAAGCACAAAGAAAGTCCGTGTGACGGTCAAGCCTCATCTCCTCTTCAGGGTGAGTCTCGAATATGAAATCAGCAGCAGAAATATCGTGGAACTGTTTTGTTTCCCGAGTTTTGGCTTTTGGGCATTTGTCAGCATGAATCGCCTCCAAGCTCTGTGCGTCCCTGTGGTTTAGCAGCCGATCACTGATCAATTCCGTGTGTGTGTGTGTGTGTGTGTAGCCTTTGGAGCAGCACCAGGGCGTGGTTCCAGACCCCGATGCCGAGTACCACCTGTTTGACCGTGTGGTGAACATCAGGGAGAGCTTCACCGTTCCTCTGGGACTCAAGGGAACCATCATCGGCATCAAAGGAGGTGAGCGGACGCACCGCGGGCGGGACTCTAACCACGGCACGGGGTCTTTCAAGAGTTTACCCCGGCTCCCTGGCTAAATTATTAAGGGTTTAACTTCAACACCGTTATTAAAATGACTAGACGTCAGCCAAACTATTAGAGAATATATGGTAAGGACTGTTTGGACTAAAGGCCTAATGTGTATCAAATTGTAGTTCCTTGATCTGAAAAAAAGTTGAGATTCTTTACACTAGAAGACAAATATCCAAAGTAACATCAGTTTTTTCTGTGCGTTTGTACGTGTTTAGCCGACCGGGAGTCAGAGGTGCTCTATGAGGTGGTGTTTGATGAGGAATTCGCAGGCGGACTCACCGTCAGGTAAGTGGTCCCCACCAGACAGTCGAACGAAGGAAGAAACGCGTCCACCTTTTAAAACGCAGACCTACCTGTCAACTGAGGCAACCACCTCCCCACATATTTAAGACTAAATATATTCTTTATGGAAGAATAATTTCGGAAAGCACAACCCAGACACCAGTTAGAAGAAGTAAACTTAGCTATTGAGACCCTCGAGTTTCTTAGTTTACCATCGACTTCCATTCAGTCTGAGGTTTTTCGGTGGCACCATCTAGTGGCCAGTGGCTGAGCTGCAGTTTAAAGCACTTCCACGTTGGCTTCAACACTCAGCCGTAACGGTGCCGCTTGGATGTAACATGAAGATGTGACAAAATGCGACGCCCTGGTTTGTCCCCTAGGAGCACATCGGGCCGGGGTTACCGCCTGCCCCCCTGCTCCCTCATCAACCTGTCCCACGGCTCCAGGGTGGAGCACGGCACCCACAAACTGACCGCCATCGTCAAGCCCCAGCCAGCCGCAAACTCCCACCGCCAGATGGGCGGCCTCAACCACTCGCCTCGCTCGCCCTTCATGCCAACACAGGTGGGAGAGAGAGTGGATGCATAATTACGTATTTATGAAAAGGCTTATGTAGGCACAAAATACAGTGACGCACACACACACACACACACACACACACACACACACACACACACACACACACACACACACACACACACACACACACACTGTTTCCATGTTACAACACTGCAAGATTGTGTGTGTATGATTCATAAACACACACTAAGTACCCAGTATGAAAATATATACAGATAGATAAGATCGTCAGAGATAAGCTGACAATACACAGCCCTGTAAAACATGGAACTTTACATAGTGCACAGTAGGGAGTCTAAAAAGTTTTTGGGTTTTTTTTTGGGTTGTTTGGTCAAGTGTTCTTCTATTTTAAAATTAAGTCTTGAAATGTTTTGACGCTATATTTTATCAACCTTGAGGCCATTACTTGCATAAAACCTGCTGTGTCAGCAGTATGTGCTTCTTTGTTTCCTATTTAAAACCAGCGTCTTTGATCTCTTTTACACTGATATTGCTTATTTCCAATGAAAAGGTCAAAATGCACATATGTATTTTTGTATTTTTGTTAATACTAAGCCATTACATCACCATACAACCTGAACAAATTTATGCAAAATTCTAGCTCTAACCACTCAACATTTTGACTGTTAAAGAATTGTAGTACATTTCAAGTCAGTTCTAGCACATTCCACAACACACATCCACAGACCTATATGATTTGTACTTTGTATTTTTTTTTCTGCCAATTTGTAACTTTTTTATTTCATTTTTTTTGCGCTCCATTCTTTCAGTATAATCACAAGCAGGGCGTGGTGAAGACAGACTACCAGGGTGGCAGGAACGTCCCTGGCAAGGCTCCCAAACAGCAGGCCAAGGTAAGAACACCTCGGCACTCGGGATGCATGCTACAGTGGGCCCACGGTCCGGTACGTATCACAGGTTTTGACTGTGGGGGGAGGGGAGAGACGGCGGTTCCACAGTTCATTGGCGGGATGTTATAATTTGCATAGGTTCATCTGATCGGAGGGGAGGGGTCCAAGATAGCGGGTGATTGGCCCAGGTGTCTAGGGGGCGGGTTCCGGGTGCAGAGTCAGAGTGTGGAAGGAGAGAAGGAAGTGAGACAAGCGTCTGGTACCCGTGGGGGGAGAGAGAGAGAGAGAGAGAGAGAGAGAGAGAGAGAGAGAGAGAGAGAGAGAGAGAGAGAGAGAGAGAGAGAGAGAGAGAGAGAGAGAGAGAGAGAGAGAGAGAGAGAGAGAGAGAGAGAGAGAGAGAGAGAGAGAGAGAGAGAGAGAGAGAGAGAGAGCGCGTCTGAAGAGAAGTTGGTAATAAAAAGGGACACGTCCATCCCAGGGGGTTACGTGCCGACCGGACACCTTGATTGATTGCACTCTTTACAAAAACATTTCTATGTAGTTTTCTGTCGTGTTTCTATGGAAAACGCTTGTGTAGTCGCGTGCAGTTGAAAAAATACATCTCTCGCGCAAAACAGAAATATTGCGAGGAAATCGTAATACCGCGTATCGAACCATAGGGGGCCGGCCGAACGGTTCGATAATATGCCGTGTACCGTTGCATCCCTATTTCAACACCATTCCACCAACCGTGCTCCTCCACACGTTTCCCCTCTGAAAAAGCACAATGTGCATGATTCTGCTGCATTTCGAGCAGGACTATCTTTTTCAATATCCTGCAAAGATGCTTATTCTGAGTCCTTATCAGTTTTTGAATCCCTACTGTATGAATGGTATTGGGGCACAACGCTGCTCACAGACTTGGCTGTGTGGTTGAGTTCAGTTGTCTGCTTGTGTTTGAGTTCCATCAGCTCCCTTCAGGGGCTACTTCTTTGATGAAGGGATCTTTTGAGATTTGACTCTTAAAAATCCCCCTCCTCTTCTCAGGGAAAAGATGAGTTCAACAACGTGTGGCACAACTCTGGCCCTCCTCACAAACCTCCAGCCCACTGGCACAACATGGTAGGCGGACGTTTGTTTGTTGTATTTGTTAAATTTCGTCTTTTAGAAAATACCACTTAATCATCAAAACATCAGTCTTTTTTATATTCAATTTTATTCTGTTTATATTCCTCAAACATGAAGAAAAGATGTGTGGCTGAAGTAAGAATTGGGAAATTTAGCGACGCCCATTCTGAGGGATGTCGTCACTTTAGATGCTGTTATTCACATTGACACTGCTCTAAAAATGATCTGACAGAAATTAATATATATATATATAAATTACACTTTCTTTGGCCATAGATAATAAGCTTTTATATTCAGAAGTCCTGAGTTGGGCAACAATGATGTCAGTAACAAAGTGTATGGACACAGACTGGGATGTGGTTCACTGGTGCACACGCCATTAAAGCGAACATGTGGGACTGACCCATTGTGGACTGAACTTGAATTATCCTGGCTGAGCGACATCCAAGTTCAGCCACATTAGAAAACCGATCTGCAAAACAGCAAAACACAAATGCTAAATGATGCATGAAGATATTTTCCTTTGACAAAAAAAAAAAAAAAGTATTTGAGGGATGTGGTGGGATCAGCGCCGTTTAAATAAAATTCAGACATTGTACTTGCTGTGCTAGCTAGCTTGTGATTTGAGCCCAACTTTTTTGAATGGTCTTCGTGGGAAGAGCTTTGTCTCATAGATTCTATATCTACAATAGCACGGTTTGGAATTCAAATGGGTATATCCCATTAACACACTTGTTTGTTTTCACGTTAACCATAGGATGGGCATTCCCCACAAAGCAAGAACCATAACACACCACCCAACAAAGCTGTAAGTACACACACACACACACACACACACACACACACACAGACCCTCATTTAATATGCAAGTGGGTTGAGTGTCTGTCTGTGATTTGCAGGTGCCAGGTGGTATTAGACTCCTAAAGAGAAACGACGAGGCCAACTTCCCGTCCCCTTCGAAAAACACACCCAGCAAGGTACACGCACAGTGTCGTCATGGTTATATGAGAAGGATGGTTAGAGGATGTTTTCTAATGTAATATTCATCATGCAACTCCTACAGAAAAGTTAAACAGAATGTCTTTGCTATACAGTCCTGTAGCTAGGTACTGCAGATTCCAAATTCAAGTCGAGTTCTTGGATCATTTTCCCACCGAGATCTATCACAGTGAGACCACCGAAATAATTAACTTTAGAGCCGCCCCTGTCGACGAGTCGAATCATCAATCGGAAAACCTGTCAGTCCACTGAGATTCTTCAGGATGAGCAGTCGTTTTTATTTATTTATTTATTTGTTTATTTGTTTGTTTATTTATTTATTCTAGTCGGTGTGCATTACAATAAGAGGATAAAACAGATAGAGGCTTACAAAATGCACATGGATAACATTTCAATGGGGAATTATAACTAAGGGGAATCATAAATATATATTTTATGTGTGAATTGTCTGCGTCTGGACACGGACCCGAACACGGCCCTCCGTGCGCCCTCATCGCCGTGCCCCGTTCCTCCAAATAAAACAACTGAGAACAGTCTGAGCACGGGGCAAGGCTCGTAGACTCGTTAAGATTATTTTCTGCGCATTACGCATGGAGAGGGGTCGATCGGGGAGAGTCACAGAGAAAGTGTCCCCATCCCGCACGGTTTAGTTCCATACCGTTCCATACCCACTTGTTTGGTTCCATAAGGAGATGTAAAATAACCTGCATAGTTTTGGCGCATGCGTCGTCGGTACCGTCAGCAAGGGAGACAGGTGAGCAAAATGCGCCCTGATCGCTCCCTCTCCGTGACACGAAGCCTACAGGAAGAGCCGAGCCAGCCCGGCCATAAATAATATCCTGTGCCCACAATCAAAAGTTACACTTTGATTTAAAGGGGGAAAAAAAAAAAAAAAAGACCCCACCCCTTTCAAAAAGTCAAAAACAAAATACATTTTTATTAACGCTTTTCCTGGGCTCCCTCAGGATTCCACTGAGTTCGAGCAACTGATCGCGAACCTCAAGATCTCCACTGAGGGCCCACAGACATCCACCCCCCTCCCTCCTCCCCCACAGCAGCACGGCGGCCAATCAGACGGGCCCTTGTCACCGCAGTCCTTCGCCATGGTGAGCGCCCGCCTGAGCCGCTTGATGTCAAAGGCTTTTGTTGTGGATTACCATGTTCCATGTCATTGCTCCACTAGTTACCATTCAGTGCTGATTAGCTGACGGTGGTGCCTGTTCCCAGGTGAAGGTCAAATTCAGGTTGGATGTTTGTTTCTGCAGAAGGGAACCTTGGTGCTGAAGGAGATGCTGAAGATCGACACCCCCGGAACGGGAAATCCCTCCTCCAGTGACTCGGCTGGCCCCGCCCCCTCCGGCGGCCAGCACCAGAGCAGGAGGCGGTCGTCTAAGAAGCTAGGTGCCTGAGTACAACACGCTTTATCATCAATCCCCCACTTTTTTGCCCAGATAATCTCGTGAGAAATCAACCGTTCAAAAAGGTAGTCCAATCAACTCCCTGACCTTGTCACTAATCTCCCTTCTTTATTAATTGATTGAGGGGGTTCCTTGTCAAAATCAACCAGTCCTAATTAGTTCCCTCACTTTGTCCAAAAACGACCCTGGGACGCCGTGTTTATTTGGCTGCTAACCCTTCCACGGAGCAACGACTCAGCACGGTGTTCCGTCTCCCCCAACGCTGTCCCTCTTAACACCCTCCGTCTCCCCCCACCCAGCGGCCAAGATGAACGCCCCCCAGAGCGAGCCGGCGCCGCTGCCCCCCTCTGCGGCCTCGCAGCCCGCCCCCCTCAACCCCCCCGGCGGCGCCATGCTGCCCAGCGTGGCCTCGGAGCTGTCCCGCATCTGCATGGGGCTGGGGATGGGCCCCCCCGACTTCAGCTACATCCGCAACAGACAGGTGACGCCCAAAGCTGCCGTAACGCGGTGGTGCCAGTATTGGCGTGCACGTCCAGGCACTCAGTGTGTGTGTGTGTGTGTGTGTGTGTGTGTGTGTGTGTGTGTGTGTGTGTGTGTGTGTGTGTGTGTGTGTGTGTGTGTGTGTGTGTGTGTGTGTGTGTGTGTGTGTGTGTGTGTGTGCGACTGCGTGCGTGCGTAGGGTCTGGTGGTGTGTCAGGTGAAGCTCTCCAGCGGTTTGATGGTGCACGGCCCACAGTGTCCCTCCGAAAACGAAGCCAAGGAGAAGGCCGCCGTCTTCGCCCTCCAGAGATTGGTAAAACACACTTCTTTGTCTGTGCAATTAGATGACGAAGCGGAAAAACCCAGAAGGTCGTCTGCGGATGACGTTGCTGGTCCCAGCCACGTTTTGTGTTTCTTTTTCTTTGCATTCCTGCCAACATAGGACACGGCGTAAAGAGGAGCACGTGCGTGATGCAGATGTAATGAATGGCTTTTTCTTATAATGTGGCAGATGGATAAATAAACCTTCTGTTGCTCTAACTGGTACTACCAGCGGAGCAGGTTTGCCGGGCGTGGCTTGGAGGCTTTGTGCTCCGTGCATGGACATGTACACTAAAGAATATTGTCCACAGTGTTCCATGTAGAAGATGTTATTTGCTGAGTCGTATTCCAGTTCTAAAGAAAACGTCTCTGTTGAGCAGAGACCTCTTCACTCCTCCTGCTTCTCTCTTCCTGTAGAACTCGGTAGGGTCCGGCTTCCCCCTCCCTCCCCCGCTCTACCCTGGCATGGGACCCATCCGGCCCCCCCGCATGGGAGGCGGGCCACCCGTCTTCAGCCAATCAGGTCAGTCCATCCTCTAGCTCGATACTTCCTTCCTTCCTTGTGTTCTTCTTTCCTTCTGGCCTCCCTTCCTTCCTTCCTTCCTTTTTTTTTTCCCCCTTCTATACTTCCTTCAGACCTGCCAACCTGCTCGCATTTTGTGTACCAACCACGCAATTCTTGGTCAAAATGCGCAGGTAGGAAATGGAGTTTTCGCCGGTGGATCAGTGTCAGATATTTCAGATTCCGTGTCAAGTCAAATTTACACACTGATACTGTGCTCATGTACTCGTACAAGTAAAAATTCTCCGATAGTCAAACCCTGTACCAATGTAATGTAGCGTAGTCGTGTAGTTGACGCTCAAAAACGAGAGCGAAAGAAAGATGTCGGCTGGAGTTCAAGGTAAACAAAGAAGATTAGATAAATTATTTATCCATCGCTTGACAATATTCCAACATTGTTCAGACTGCGTTTCTGTCACTGTCACGACAACGAAGCGTCTGCTTTGGTTGTTCCTAGTGCCAGAGCTCCACTCCTGATGAAAGGTTTGACTACTTTTTTGAGACTCTATTCTTGACGAGTCACTCAGTAAAAAGAGTCGTTTGATTTGATTGAGTTGGTTTAACGCACGCTGAGTGAAGGAGGACTTCAGTGAACAAGAGTGACAAGAGTCACTTTCTTTTTATTTTTTTTGTTAAAGCTGCTTGATGTCTTGCCAGCGTCTGCTGGTGGAAAATGAGGCCGGAATCTCGGGGTTTGTACTCGTCCTTAGATATCTTGTTTTGCTCTTTTGCCCCCCCCCCAGGTGGCCTCCTGATGCCCCCCCAGGGTTTCGCCTCCATGTGGGGCATGCCGCTGCCCCCCCAGCACCAGGGCCAACCCTTCTACGGAGGGGGGGGCACGTTCCCCGGCGCCGCCCGCCACCAGGCCCCCCACCAGGCGGCCACGCTGCCCATCGGCTCTCACAACCAGTTTGTTCCTTTACAGGTGAAGACGCACGGTGTGAGAATCGTCAACGACCTGTTTGTAACATATTGATCTTATTAAATGAATCGGGATTCAGGAATCACTCCAGCAAAAGGGTCAAAATATTATAATTATTATTGAATATTTAATATGATTATAAAAAGATTGATAGATGGATACTTAATTCATCCCTGGAGGGAAATTGCCTCAGCAGCTCACATCAAGTAGCTGTACGCAAAAAGTAATGCAATACAAAAAAAATCTAGGAAGGAAAGCAGCAAAAAAACAAACAAAAAACAAATACAGTGGTACCTTGATGTACGAGTGCACTAACATACGGGTTTTCCGAGTTAGGAGCCGTCGTTCCGTCGTTTTTTTGTTTTTTATTGATTTGCGAGCAAAAATGTGAGTTACGGGGAGCGAGCTTCAGGTGCCTCCGCTGGTTGGCGTGGCGAGCGTATCCGACCAGCGTCCAGCATCCAGCATCCAGCATCCAGCATCCCGCGTCTCACTCCTTCACTTCACGTGGTGACCTGAGCGTGGAAGCATCTCTTTTGTGTTTTGTGCTCGCGTTTTGTGCTTTTTCTGCAGTTATTTTGCAAAAAAAAAAAAAAGTTTCTAACCATGGGTCCTAAGAAAGGAAGTGCTGAGAAGAAGAAGCGGACGATGTCGACTGAATTAAAGCATGAAATCACAGAAAAACATGAGCGAGGTGTGCGTGGGATGGAATTGGCAACATTTTTTAAGTTTAGCGAAAGTGAAGTGGGGAAAAAATATATATATAAATAAATTGTATCAATTAAGTTCAGCAATAAAGTGCAGCAACAAACGAAAGCCACAGAAAAAGCACAAAACGAAACAAACTCCTCCAACCTCCTCCGCCTATCTCCTCCACCCTCCACCTCCGCCAGCATCTTCCGTTAGTCCAAGTCGTCTGATCTCCAAGGAAAATACACTTTATGAAACCAGTTTATTTATTTACATTCTCTTTTATTGTGTTTTATTATGTTTTTATACAATATTTGTTATTTATAAATACATTTTTCTTATTTAAAAACACGTAACAAAAAAAATTGGGGTGTTTTTTTGGGGGCTGGAACGGATTAATGTCATTTCAATTATTTTCAATGGGTAAAATTGATTTGCTATACGAGCAGATTGAATTACGAGCTCTGTCACGGAATAAATTAAACTCGTAAGTCAAAGTGTGTGTGTGTGTGTGTGTGTGTGTGTGTGTGTGTGTGTGTGTGTGTGTGTGTGTGTGTGTGTGTGTGTGTGTGTGTGTGTGTGTGTGTGTGTGTGTATGTATATACACACACACACACTTCAGTTTAGGTAGCTCAGGCGGTAGAGCTGGTCGTCTAGTAATCTAAAGGTTGCTGGTTGGATCCCAGGCTCCTCCTGCTAGCATGCTGCAGTGTCCTTGAGCAAGACACTTAACCCCTAATTGCTCCTGATGGCTGCGTCCATCGGTGTTTGAATAATTGTAAGTCGCTTTGGATAAAAGCGTCTGCTAAATGAAATGTAATGTAATGTAATGTAACCTCATGGTAAACGACAAATATAATCTAAAATCAACAGGAAAAACATTACAAATATAAAAATTTTAAAATAAACATGAAAAATACCTGCAGAATAAAAGGTCATGGAATAAAAAACAAACATCAGGTCCTGTGCAATAACTTGATATAAACAGAATAAGAAAGAGAGAACTTTAGAAATGATGATGTAAAAATAAAAAATAAACACGTGACTGATGTTTTGTTTGTTTATATTTATACAAACTCAGTGCAGACCCTATTGAGAAGTGGAAATATCAAACTTTTCTTTCTCACCTCCTCCAGGTGACGAAGAAAAGAGCATCAACGAACAAGAAGAACCAGGACAGAGAGTTCTACAGCGCCAGCCAAACCGTGGCAAGGAACCAGTCCCACCACGCCCAGCACCTGCCCCCCGGCCAGTCGCCGTCCCTGAGTCAGCACTCCGGCCCACCGCACGGCGGCAGGGCGGACCTGTACGCCGGCGGCGGCCGCCCCGCTCCGTCCAACCCCGGCCTGCCCGGCGACGTCACGGCGGCGGCCTCCAATCCCCGGACCCCTCCCCGGCAAAGCTACCCGGTGACAGCCCATACCCCGGGCTCTGCCTCCAAGAGGAAACACAGGAAGCTGGCGGTCAACTTCGAGGCCGCCAAAGTCACCGAGTGATGAACCCACGAGTGTGTGTGCGTGTCGGCGTCTGAACGTGTGCGGCGGGTGTTAATGAGTCGCCGGTTCAGCGGGGTCCGAACCGGGGGTCACCTTGGCCTGCGTCGTTTTCTCTTAAAATCCCCCAAAACAGGGGAGTTTATCTGACCCCCGATGAGTGAAACACCGTGCAGTGGTGTTTGCCGCCGTCCGGCGGGCCCCACCCCCACCTCCTCCTCCACCTTTTCTCCAGAAGCCAGACTTCAAAAACACACGTGTACTGATCTTTCTGTTCCGGCCCTGTCCCTGATGTAGAATCGTTTTTTAAGGTTTCCTGCTATTTGATCTATAAGTATTTAATCATCTCAAGTATTTAATTTCCACACATTTTAATCACCTTTAGGCAATTTTAAGCTGTGGATTCATCGCTATAAATTTTTTTTAAAGGTACATTTCTTGCGCAGTGACACATTTGTTGAATGATGTCGACGCCGCGCACCGGCTGCACCAGCGTTTCTCCAGGCGGTCGTTCATCGTGGTTGTTCATAATTAAACGTGCTTTTATTCAGGGAGTCGGGAGTTGGAAAAGGAGCCCCGCCCAGGACCCTAACAAACAAACAAACACTGCCAGAAACCCCCCTCCTCGCCCCTGAGAGTGAACTCTAAAATAGGTTCATCTCCTCGCTGTGAGCGGATCGAAGGTTTCCGAATCATTTTTTTATACATCCTGTATTTGAGTATAAATGATCTAGAGCCGAGCAGAGAAGAAGCGCGACCGGCGCCATCGGTTTATGGTTTGGTGCGCCTTCTCCGATTCTACGACAGAACGTGCGCGCACACGCACACTTCTGAAAGTTTTTTTGTTATTATTATTATTTTTTTATTTTTATTTTATTTTATTTTGTATTTTTTTGGTTCCATTGTCTTTTTTCTTTTTTTTTTCTTTTTCTCATTCAATCTTGTTGTGTGATTCCTGATCACGTTGTCTGGATTGATTCTCCCCGAGCTCACGTGCGCTGAAAGGAAGTCTTGATTTTTTAAAAAGTGAAACCATTTTTGTTGTTTTTTGTTTTTTTTTTAAATTTCTCCCTGATTACGTTTAGAGTTTGTTAATTTGGTTCAAATGATGGATTTTTATGCTTACCTCTTTTAAAGACAGTGTTGTGGCTGGACTTTTTGTAACCAAGCGATTTGGATAAGTATGGTCTTAATGATCTCGTTTTGTGATGAAGCTGCAGCCGTGTATCCAAAACTGTGGCGTCCACCAGTAACGTGCATGTACCCTGTCCTCCGTTCTGGGGGCTGTATTTGTCGGCGGCGGAGGGCTCTCTTTTTCGGACGACCCCCCCCTGCCTGGGACTGGAGCCGCTTAGGGCTCCTGTGCAATAAGGGGGAGGTTTTAGCATATTGGCATTTGAAGCACACCTGTTGTATATCCATTGTCTATTGAAAGTAAAAAAACAAAAAACAACTTGTATAGTAGACTCTCCTCTGGACAGAGAGATGACCACTTGCCGTTTTTGATGCAGGAATGTGCTGTACATATCCATTTAATAAAATTAATCTTTTGTTACCACAGTACCGTATATGTTCCTGTGTGCTGTGGGGGGGTTGTGTTTTCGGGGCTGGTGGGTGATCGTTCCAGTGGCGCATGAGTGACTTCTCCCAGGGTCTTGTTTTTGTCTTTTTCGTCCCATTAGGAGCTGCCTGGAGGGCGACGGCGTTCGTCAGCGGTCAATCGGCGGCCCGCACAACATGCGTACTCGAGTAGTAGTGATGTCCGAGGTGAGTACTCCGTTTTGGTGTCTGGAGGGTGTCCATTATAAAGGGATTATTCCCGAGGAGGGCGTATGTTGTCCAAATCGAATGGACAATGCGGAGATGGCGGTCTGTCTGGTGGAATTTGTAGTAAATCCGAAGCTTGTGTGGTGCAGAATTAATAATGATGATGATGATTTATTAGCATCTTTTTAAGAAACCAAGGACGCTAAGATGATTGAGAACAATATGTTTAACAAAAACAAAAGTGTCTTCTTTCCCCTGACATTGTCCCTCAAAAACTCTTGCCTAAAATATAGGCCAAAAATTGTGTAAAATATTTTGTTGACCATTTCATAATCTAGTCTGAAGTCTGTGCTATCGCAGGACTTGGATAGAACAGATGACGTTATTGACCCTGTATCTTCCACTGCTACAAACACAGCTACATGTTTTTGCAGATTTCCGTGCAGTGAGGTGAGTGAATTTCTTGAGCATGTTTTCAACTTTCACACAGTTTTTATAACATTCCACATCCAGCAGGTGGCACCAGGGAGCTGTTCTGCCGCTGCAAAGTCAAACTGGTCACCTTGTGCCGCCAGGTTGTCAAATAACAAAGTATTGATCAGACTGAACCTCCAGTCACCTGAACAGCCGCTGGATGATATTTATCAAGACTGGTTTCAACCTCGATATTTCATTGGTTTCTGCTGGAATGTCATGAATGAAGAGAACACAAAAAGTGAGTTTTAGTGATTGATTTTAGTGATTTGCTGTTTTTGTTCTTTTTTTTTTTCTTTAAACCTACATAATTACATTTATTCAATAATAATAATAATAATAGCTAATAATACTTTTTTCCCCTTCAAACCTACTTCTTAACTTCAGTTTAGACAATGAAAAGAGAGAGGAGTTGCATGCAGGGGACCCGGAGCTGTATAAACACACACACGCACACGCCACACAGTTGCACAGAGCAGCAGTGTGATGCAAACCAGCAGATGAATTGGTGCTTTGTGCTGACGTCACAGGGGGACAGTGGCCACCCTGTGGTGCTGCTGCAGACAATCCTCTCATACACTCAACATCGTGAAGAAAAACAGGAGGAGGTGGGAACAAACGTGTGGATGACAGCTTAACTCACTGATGTAAAACTTTTCTTGTTGGATCAAATTTTTTGTTCTTCGATATTAGGGTTCTTAACAGGTGTGAGGGGTGGTGGGGGGGGGGGGTATTTTTTGTGTAATATATGCAATATGGATATGTTCTCATTATATTGTAAAGGTATGCACGTTTTAATTAAATTAGCCCTAGGTGCTCTTTTTGTTAGGGCAGTTAACTATTCTGTGAAAAGAGAGTATTCTCATGCATTCAGAAAATAAGAAAATAAATATAAACCTGCATTTTCTAAAACTTCACAACACTCCCAAGTTTACCTTTGCGTCAAATGGAGTGGGATCAGTTTCAGTCCTCAAATAGTCCAGCTCTGGTCTCTGGAGCACTTCCAGAGGCCCTGCAGCCTGGATGGGGCTAGGGGGTTTGGACTGGGTTGGACTGGTGGAGGGGTTGGACTGGTGGGGCAGCAGGAGGCGTGCACAGCAGCTTTTTACACTGGACTCAGATGTGTCATATAAGTGAGAGGAGCTGCCCTGGACCCACTGTGCAACCAACCTGAGGAATGTGCAGCAGCTCCTGCAGCGCTGAGGCTCCACCTGGATGTACCACATAACAACAAACGGAGTTTCTGCAAGTCCCTTTGCTCTGTGATGGGGAGAATCTGCACCAGGAACAATGACAATTAACTAAAGATCAGACTGTGGAGGATCTGGAAGCCGTGTGCAGGAGATATTTGAACTTTACACAACACCGTGCAAGGTACCGGGAACCTTTTCTCATTGTTGTCGTAGTTGATAATGTCAAGTTTCAATCAAAAGTTTTTGCACGCTTATTTAAATGCCCCATCTGTTTTTCATTGTAGCCTGTTCACATGTGGGTGTGCACGGCAGCAGCCAGGCACACTGCAGGTTAGACCGGGCCAGGGGTTCCCAAACTGGGGTCTGCGCCCCCCTAGAAGCCACTGAAAGGATTGCATTGGTTCCGCAGCAAAATTTCTGTTTTGTGTATAGTTTTCGTTCTATAGTTTTATTTGTTTGTCACAGTCGACTCAGCTCCACCAGTGATGCTGAGGTTTTGATGTGAGATTTGCCAGTTTTTTGCCGGTTTAAATAAAATGTTAAACCACACGCCAGTTTATTATAGGCAGATATATAAATATGCCTCCTATAAAGTTTGGGAACATGTAATATACCAGTTTGTAACGTGTACACTATGAATTATATTCATTGGAAATGATGAGATGTTTGGTTTCTGGTTAACTGAGATACCTACACTGCTTTTAAGGCAGGATTCTATAGAACCTTTCCAAGACCCCCAGGGGAGCTTCAGGTGACCCTTGTGATGACAGCAGTATTAAAAAGATCCAGGACTGCCCTCTGAGGTTACCGGCGAAAACACTGTGATAAAGGCTCTTTTTTTTAATGTAATTTAATCTAGCACTGTATGTTAATTTGGAGGGGGGGAAACAGTTAAAGGGGGGAGGGATTTTGTACGGCATGTGATGGTTTTAACTTTCCATCACACTCCTCCATGTGCCTTCTGCTCCTCAGTCCAAACAAATACCCCCCCCCCCCCCCTCTCTCCCCCCGCTGTTCCTGCCCCCCACCGGTGTCCGGCGCTCCCCTCCCCGCCATGAAGGCCCTCATGGCTGCCTCTCCGGGCTGGCTGCGGACGGCAGGTCTGTCCCTGGTCCTGGCCCAGACGGTGCTGAGCGTGGTGCTGCCCAACGCCACGCGGCGCCTGGAGTCCATCCTGGACGGATACCGCGACAAGGGCGACGAGTGGTGGCGGGTGAGGCAGCGGGGGAGGAGGGCCATCACCGAGGGCGACATGCACCTCATCCTGGACCTGCACAACAAGCTGCGAGGACAGGTCTACCCCCCCGCCTCCAACATGGAGTACATGGTGAGTGGCGTGACGGAGGCCTTTAAGGTCCTATCAGATGGGAGAAGTACTGGATGGATCATTTGATGTTTTCATCGTTTTTCCCTCGTATCACCCAAATGCTGGGAATAGAACCATGAGCAACTTCAACGTCAGAACCATATTTATTTGTCTGGTACGTTCTCATATAATGGATTTGAATTTAAGCAGATCCTCCTGGTCAATAATTCTGACAGGTTCTAATTGTCGATCCAGGATTAGTGTGCTGGCAACTCACTTTACTCTTAGTGCGTGCGTGTGTGTGTGTGTGTGTGTGTGTGTGTGTGTGTGTGTGTGTGTGTGTGTGTGTGTGTGTGTGTGTGTGTGCGTGTGCGCGCGCGCGGTTGGTTGGCAGAAACCAAGCATTTCAAATGCACATTCTTGAGCGTCAACCAAATATGTAAACAGAAAATGGCTGCATATAGGAACCTTACCGGTCTGCTGGTTCACTGTACAGCCTTGTATGTTTGTGTCGGTGGTAGAACAAGTTTCTTTCACCGCCGTTTAAACGGGCGCCGGTGAGAGATGGGTTAAGTTCGCTGTCGTGAAGCCAAGATGGCTCCCATGGCACGGACCATATCATAACTCAAAAGAAGTCTCCTGACACGCTACATATCAATTATTCTGCTCTGCAACACGCCAGCACGGCCAGCTCCCTCAGCGGTTCTGGACCTAGAACAGAGGAACGATGAGAACGGAACAGAGACAAATGGAATCACTTTATCTCTCAAAGGAAACTTCATGTACGGTTTGTGTTCTGGCTGCACGCGGAGCCCGGGTTCAGCAACAGGCAGCGAACTAACAGAAGCGGGAAGGGTGCTGCTGTGCTGCTGGCCAAAGGAAGAAAGAAAGAGGTGCAGAGGGGAGCTGACATAGGATGCACGCAAATTCACTTGACAGTTTTTGTTGAATATGCACATTTCATATATTCATATCTGTACTGGTATACGGGGTTTAAAGCAGGTACTACTGTGCTCCTGGTGAAATAAAGAAAGTGTAGAAGGGGCTGAGAAGAGAGGGAGACAGGGAGGGAGGTAGTCCAGCCCCCTCTGCTCTCCTGCTGGCGTGCCCTTGCAAACCCCCTGGTCCAGCGCCAGTTCACCCCCGCGGTGTTATCCTGCCCTCTGCCTCACCCCCCACCCCCCACCCCCTTACCTTGACTTTCACTCCATCACTCCATTTTTCCCTCCCCTCCTCAGTGACTGTCTGTTTTTCGTTGGCCTGTCCGAACGCCTCACTGGCCTCTGTGTCTTTTAAAGTCGGAGTCCAAATTTCTGCCTCACTATGTTTACATATGTTTTCCTCCCTGGACAAGTTTGTTATGATTTGATATATATATTAAAAAAATAAATAAATAAATACAAACGTTAAAAATGTATAAGCAACGTTACACATCACAGTCACGGGTAAACTTTCTCTTGGAATAAGTAACATTGGTGGAGTTTGAGAGGACAGCTGGTCGCCCAGAATCACCCCCAGGGTTCCTGGCAGTCTGATAGGGCAACAGGGTGGTGTTGTCAGTGGGGAGGTATGTGAGAGGGCAGTCTTGGAGAAAGAGGAGCTCCGACCCGTCCAGACTGAGCTTCAGGTGGAGTTGACGAAGTTGAGTGTCATCAGATGGGAAATGGAGTTGAGTGTCATCTGCATAGCAGGAGAAGCCGTGGGAGGAGATCACACTGCCACGGATGTAGTGTAGAAGGAGAACAGCAGAGGCCCCAACACACAGCCCTGAGGGACATCAGTGTTTAGAGCGCAAGGTCCGGACAGTGACGCTCTCCATGAGCGAGAACTTACGGGAAGACAGTTTGCTGTTTACAAGGCTCTCTTTCTATCCATCCATGGGTAAATAAATGATCCATAAATGACTCCCTCTGCCTTCTTGGTCGCTATGTCCACATTACTAATGACTAATTGTAAAATAACCTTTAAATATTCACAGAAGGTTGGAGGATGTTCTTTTTCAGTTGTGATTTTAATGCTCTTACGAAATGCCACGGGGGATTTTCAGCTGTCTGATTGACCCCTACCCCGCCAACCACCAGCCAGGTGGACGGCCCAACACTGGATAACCAGCCCTGAAGAGTCACGAGGAAGATGAAGAAAATAATGAGCAGCATATGATTGTGCAGATCCAGACTGTTTTTGATCCCCAGGGAGGGTTTCCACCCAAATACGAGCCGAGGGGGAGAGAGGGGGGTGGGCGGGGGGGGAATAAAATGGAATTAAGTGTACAGTAACTTTGTTTGCACTGTACCATATTTGAGGCTTTGCTCAACTTCAGACGACCATCTGATCAATATCTCTACCATAATATCCACACAATAGCAATATGTCTAGTGTTTCTTACAAAAGCCCCAATAGCCATGTCGCGGTATTTGTTGAAAAATATATTGTCATATTTGTTTTTTGTCAATATTGCCTGGCCCTGCTTTGCAGTAAGGACACAAAAAAGCAAAAATAAAATAGGTGGGAGAAAAACCTCCAACACTAATGATCACCGATGGTCACGTGCATGACTTCATATTGTTCATGGTCCTTGCAGCTGATCCTGGATCAGCACCGTGTCGCACGGCTGCTCGTCCGGCACAGTGAGCAGCAGAAAAGCACTTCTCTGTGTTCCTATTCCGTTGCCTTTATTGGGCTGTGGCCAGGGCGCCGCACAGCACAAATATCTGTGAGAATCTAGTGTGCGGATCAGTCCAGGGCCGGGACCCGGGGCGCTGAGGCGGCCCCGTGGCAGTGAAAGGCGTCAGTGTGCACGCTGCAGCACGACGCCCCGCCACACATATGGAAGGCATTATCATGGTCTATCAGGCAGTTAACACTCCCACACGCGCACATTACCCCATTAGTTTGGATGTGCGATAGCCCTAATGCGACCCAACAGCTTGCCCACAACACACAGATGGTTATTTTTACCCAGAGCCCAGCGGCCGCATCACAAGGACGTCCGGGGCTCCGCCGCGGAATTTAAATTCCTGCAGTGCGGCAACGCAGCTGGGCTCGGCCCGGCTCAGATCCCTTTGTCCCGCTCCAGAGGTGTGCAAATAGTTTTCAGGTTGTTTTACCTTGATTGAGCTTGATTCGGTTGACAGAGTTGACGCATAGAGAAGTAATGGACTTACCGTCAAGATGGTATCATTGCCCCCAACAAAGACTTTCTGTTTAGGGGGGTGGGGGGGGTCTTTGCTTTTCTGAGCTTGTTTCAAGACTCCACAACTTTACTAGAGATAAGCTACTGAAACCACAGCGGTGAACAGTCACACCAAGCTGCAACTCCATGTGTGATGGGAATCTCTCGCTGTCTCACTTTGCCCGCTCTGTGTGTTCAGGTGTGTGTGGGTGTGTGTTTGAAAGGAGGAACCTAAAGTTGACTGTACGGTGTTAAAGTGGCTCCTCGCCATGTGCATACTTGCACCCACAATACTTCACTGTACAGAACAGCCTTAGGAACCATGAGGTTTATACACGGTTTACATCAAGTGTGAGACTGCCTTACGAACACAATAACCGAGTGATTGCTTTAGAAATATTCATAAGGTGTGTGTGTGTGTGTGTGTGTGTGTGTGTGTGTGTGTGTGTGTCCCCAGGTGTGGGACTACGAGCTGGAGCGCAGCGCTGAGCACTGGGCTCACTCCTGCCGGTGGGAGCACGGCCCCAGCCACATGCTGACGCAGATCGGCCAGAACCTGGGAGCTCACTGGGGCAGGTCGGTATGGAGGGACTGGTACCCAGCTGCTTCCACAGTCAGTCAGTTAGTTGATTGGATGGATGGATGGATATGTACTGTCATTACTACTACACATCCCAGTCCTAATACTCTACTCGCTACGATAACAATATGTCACCCAGCCCTCGTCGGTCAGCTGGAGGAAAAGACCTGACGGGGTCCTGCCGCGTTGTCGTGTTCTCCATCAGGACGTTGTGATTCATAAACACTCGAGTGTTTCCGCTCCTCCCCTTCCCCCCAGGGACCGACCCCCCACCTTCCACGTGCAGGCCTGGTACGATGAGGTGAGGTACTACAGCTTCCCCTACCCTCAGGAGTGCAACCCCCACTGCCCCTTCAGGTGCTCCGGACCTGTCTGCACCCACTACACCCAGGTGAGACACGGCACCGGCACAGCTTTACGTACGGAGCACGTAGTGTAGTCCGCAGCGAGAAGATGGAGACGCGACAACCTCTGCTCTACTTCTACTCTACCTCCACTCTGACTCTACTTCTACTATATCTACTCTACCTCTACTTCTACTCTGACTCTACTTTTACTCCTACTATATTTACTCTACCTCTACTTCTACTCTACCTGTACTCTGACTCTTCTTCTACTATATCTACTCTACCTCTACTTCTACTCTGACTGTACTCTGACACTACTTCTAATCTACTTCTACTATATCTACTGTACCTCTACTCTACCTGTCCTCTAACAAACTTCTACTATATTTACTCTACCTCTACTTCTACTCTACCTCTACTATACCAAACCTCTACTTCTACCCTACCACTACTCTACCCAACCTCTACTCTTCCCCAACCTCTACCTCTACTTCTACTGTACATCTACTTCCTTCTACTCTATCTCTTCTCTAGGTCACTCTACCTCACTCCCTCCACATGCCCTCTCCTGTACTCTACCTCTACTTCTACTCTACAGTACCTGCCCTCTACCGCTACTTCTTCTCTCCCCTACCTCTCCTCTATCTTATAACTACTCTACCGCTACTCAACCTCCCGCTACTCTGCTGTCCTCCGGAGGGAACTGATGGGGGAATCCACGATCTCCGTCAGTCTCCTGAATATATGAAGTTTTTCTCTGGTTTGATTGGTCGACATTAAGATGTAATACCACGTAACATCTCCTTTTCTTTTTGAAGTCTGTTGGTTTTCAAAGGTTTTTCATGAGACTAGGCAGTAGTAACTTCCATTGAAACGCTTCCTCTTGCTTGCGTGTTTATCCTCCATGCCAGATGGTTTGGGCGACCAGCAACCGCATCGGCTGTGCCATCAACGTGTGCTACAACATGAACGTCTGGGGGATGATCTGGGCCAAAGCCGTCTATCTGGTCTGCAACTACTCCCCTCCGTGAGTGAAAATGGATTCTATGTCAATCTAAGGATCCAACTGTTCTGTAGAAGTAGTGTTCATTTTATTTTTTATTATTATTCATCATAAGGATGTGAAGGATGTCTCTCACCTTCCTTTACAGGTAAATCCTAAAAAGACACTGGCTTGATAATTATTTATTGTTTATTGTTATTATTATTATTATTATTAGGAGTCCAGCCCTGTTATATCCCTGCGTTTTATTTTTTATCTCTGCGTTTTTCGGGCTAAAAGTATCTGAAACAGCAGTACATAGAGACGTGGTTGAGGTCTCGTTAGAACCGGGACATTTCAGACGTCTTGTCGTTCGAGTTTGATCAATATCGACTGGTCCAGCCCAGAAGGGGCGGGAGCCCTTTTGTTTTTGTTCATGAAAAACCAACGTCAGTGGTGTGTGAATCTCATGGATCCGCTGCGCTCATGACAAGATGAATAAAATGTGTATTTGGGGTGGTCCCGACATGCCGTAGACCAACTTTGATCCAGACTGGTCTATTATTGTGGAATAATTGAGCAAAAAACTGTATTTTTGTTATCGGTGCAACTCGCGCACATGCGCAAATGACGGCTCGCACAGGTCACATGATAGTATTGCAGTCTAGTGTTTGGTCAACAACCGAATCCTCGCCAAGATGGCGGCAAGTGCAGGTGGGACTGATGTCAGACTTTAATGGTAACTTTAATGATCTATATCATTATAGATCTGACAAACTCACAGACTCTGTATAAGAAGCCTGAATTCAAGTGATGAAAGTCCTATTTTGATTGGGGACTCTCTCAACAACCGCAGTATACAGAGACATGGTTGAGGTCTCGTTAGAACCAAAACTGTCGTCATTTAATTAGTTACAGGAGTGGGCCGCTTTGTGGAATCATCATCGAACTTATACAAGTCCCAGCTTCGTCCCTCTGAACTCATTCGCCTCCAGCCACTTGCGAGTGCGACACCTAGACAAACAGCATGAGCACGGGCTGCGTTTACAGGAAACTCGGAAAACTGTAACTTGTAACCCGTTACAGCACCGTACAGGCCTCGTATCACAGTCCGGAAAATTAATGCTGAGACTCGTCAGCCTCTGAGAGTACGGCTGTTTTAACACAAGCGTCACGCTGGGTTATACCGTAGCAAATATATGTGCCGGCTGTGGCTATGAACATCCATTTGCGTCGTGCGAGCTGCGTAGTGTGGACTCATCGCTCTGTAGTGGTTACAAACTCTGTGTGTGTGTGTGTGTGTGTGTGTGTGTGTGTGTGTGTGTGTGTGTGTGTGTGTGTGTGTGTGTGTGTGTGTGTGTGTGTGTGTGTGTGTGTGTGTGTGTGTGTGTGTGTTGCCTTACCTGCTCGACGTCTGTTTTTTGTTTGATATTTTATTCTTTTGCCCTTTTTGTAAATACAAACGCATCCGGTGCCGTGTTTGTGACCTCACGCGTGGATTTCGCTTGCAGCTCCAGATTAACGGGTCTGAATCGTGTCTGCTTTATTTTAGTCCCAAAAGTTCAAAAAGTTGATGAAATGTCTCTGAGGGCCATGTGTATCGCTGCCTGCAAATATATTTATTATTTATTTACTATTATTATTTATTTTTTGATGCAATACCTGCAGGCTATCTTCCAGTAGAAAGTCAAAGTCCTGACGTGTCTGTTGCATGTGGTGTCTTCCAGGGGCAATTGGTGGGGTCACGCTCCGTACAAACATGGCTCCCCCTGCTCCGCCTGCCCAGCCAGCTACGCAGGAGGCTGCAGGGACAACCTTTGCTACAAAGGTGGGTTTAGGGGCCTTGATCAATTAAGGACTTCTGCTTAGGTTGCCATGGTTACTTCACCTGGTCCTCATGTATACTGTCACTGTACTGATGATTATAGTTTTTACTAAAGACTGATGCTTGGAGTCACTGGATCGACTTAAAAAAAAAGCTTTAATTTGTTAAATCTTTATTTATTTATCTTTTCCCAGCTTAAAATGTCTTAATTTTAAGTTGAGAACACCAAAAAATATATAGGTTTACCAAATGAAAGCAATTTAAAAATGAAAGATGGTCAATCCAGTGGGATCCAGTGTGATACAGTTTTTATTGTTTGATAGGATTTAGTCTAGTTAGAGTCTAGTGAGGGAGGTAACAGTGGAACCAGGATCCAAACAGTCAATATTGGACATTATCTAAAGGAGCTGACATCTTGGAAATTAAATAATTGTGTAAAATGCACTATTGATCACTTTGCTGGGGACCCCCGGCACCTCTTGAAGGACCCCTGGGCGGTCCCAGGGCCCCACGTTGAGACCCATGAACCATAAGGTGTTTCCCTGGTTGTGCCCCTGCTCTCAGACGGGGGCGTGGAGAGGCGTATTGCCCCCGAGTTAGAGGAAACCAACTACATAGAGCCGGACCCGGTGAGGGACCGGGACCCCCCACCCCGCGCCCATTCCCCCGACCCCCTGCCCAGTGACACCCAGGGGGAGAGCCGGGTCATCAGCACCGAGCAGATGAGTGAGTCCCCAAACAGGGCGGTTCGGGGTTGGGGTGAAGTCTGCCCTTTGTTCCATCTTATCTTTCTTTATTTGGCGTTAAAAATACGATAAGGGGCAATTGGGGCGCAGCAGCTCAGGAGAGCGGGTCGTCAAGTAATTGGAGGGTTACCGGTTCGATCCCCGGCTCCCCCTGTTAGCTGCTGAAGTGTCCTTGAGCAAGACACTTAATCCCTAACTGCTCCCCATCGTCTGAAACTAGGATGGGTAAAAATGCAGAGAACCCATTTCCCCACAGAGGGATTAATAAAGCATAAGCAATTATAAAAAATATCAAAATGAGAGCGAGTGGACAAATGTCAGTGTTTTTAATATTAATCATCTTGGTCGAGTACATCGCTCGTTTTGATTAATCAAATCACATTGTCATGAATTTGATTTGCTCAAGAGCACTTTGGCACTGCTGTCCTAAACAATTTATATTGGGAAAGAATGTGCTATCGAGTCGGTTTAAGAGTCATAACGCGATACAGAATTACTTAAATAATCACTAAATGAATCACTGTTATCTGACACAGTATTTTAATTTGAGGACTATTTTTGTATTTGTACGTATTTTGTGTACACTATATTCTCTGTATCTATATAGAAACTATAGAGTGTTTTGTGTGCTCTCTGTATAAAAATGGGCTTCACAGCAGCATGCGTTCTTGTGTTCTTATTTTGAGATGGAGTCACATTGCACGGTACACATTACATTGTTCTTTCACTTAGAAATTCTTAATCAGTCTCGTGTGGCAGTAAGGTGGGGCTGTGTCACCAACCTGCTGCTGGTGTTTGTGGTTCCAGGTCAACAGATGGAATGTGAGACCAAGCTGAGAGATCGGTGCAAGGGGACAACCTGCAACAGGTAAACACACTAAATAATACTTATATATAAATATATACACACACTACTACTTAGTGTCGCACAAACGGTTAAAGCACTAGTGCACACAGTTGCATGCATTTGGAGGACTGTTTTCTTTGTGTATTTATATGTCTATACCTTTTTAACTAAAGGATAGGGTGTCAGTAATCTGCTTTGGCCTCTTTAAGTTCAGTAAGTGACGAAACAACATTATTTACAGTAATTAAATATTCGAGAACGCAGAACTTTATCATGTACCTTTGATTGTTTGTTCGTAGGTACGAATGTCCACCCGGCTGCCTCGACAAGTCCGGGAAAGTGGTTGGAACCGGACACTACGACATGGTACGTCGCGGATCTAGGATGCTGCCACCAGAACATTACGCTGAGAATAAAAATGATGAATAGAATAAGAACGTTTGGATTTGTGCATAAAAAATACGTCAAATCGTCGCGTAGCGTGACTCACACTGGCTGTAGGAGTGGGGCTGTGGGTATTGATCCTGGATCAACATTCCCTGTTGTTCCTGGAAGGAGTTGAATTTTATCCAAGAGCCGCTGGAAACAACAGGAGGTGGAGACGAGTTCCCATTCAGTTCAGTTGAAAACCCACTGGACAAGGCTGGAAATAAGGTTTTGGTGTTAATCGTGCCCAACACCAAAACTTCAAGTGTGAGATTAGAAATGGTCACTCTCTGGTACAATGTTAAGTTTAGTTCTTAGGTTTGGGGTTGGAGGTGGTCAAGGTTTGGCATCAGGTTAAGTTTGGGCATCGGTCTCAAAATAGATCACGCTTCAGGTGTTAGAGCAGCAAAAAAACAGTTATTGCTCTGACTTTTTGTTATTGGTAATTATTGGACATTATTGGACATTTTTCGGTCTAAAAGTATCTGGAACACGACAGCCGCAGTACGCAGACATTTCAGACGTGTTGTCGTTAGAGTTTGATCGATATCGATCGCCATTTAAAGCATATAATTCGTGAAAAACTGTCGTAAATTAATTAGTTTCAGGGGCGTGCCGCTTTGTGACATCATCAGCCGAAGTTCTATCAAAGCTTGAAGTCCGAGCTTCGTCCCTCGGAACTCATTCGCCTCCAGCCACTTGCGATTGCGACGCCAAACAGACAGCTTGAGACGCTGCGCTGCGTTTAAAGGAAACTGGGAAAACTGTAACTTGTGACGGGTTAAGGCACCGTACAATCCTCGTATCACAGTCCGGAAAATGGACGCTGAGACTCGTATATCAGCTCCTCAGAGTATCTCTGTATTAACACAAGCATCACCATGAGTTTAAAAGATGACAAACCCTGGTTTACAGCAACACGACGGCTGCTGTTTCTACCTTGTGCTGCATTTCACAGAACCCAGGAAAACTGTAATCCCTACCTAAAATACCGAAGGGGGTATTGCCGCCTGCAGCTATATTTAACATTATTATTGTTATTATTATTATTAGGTTACAGAACAGCAATGGTGATATTGATCCAGAATCATATCCTTCTGACATAAAAGTATTTTTACAAATATGTGAAGATGGCTGCTCTTCTTGCAGCAATCCAGTGTGTGCGGCGCCGCGCTACACGCCGGCGTCATCGACAACGACGGAGGATGGCTGGACGTGACCCGACTGGGACGGAAACAGGTCTTCTCCAAGTCCTACAAGAACGCAATTCAGTCCATAGGGTATGGATCAGTCCCCGTCCCCCTCTCATATAGTACATACTTCTTATCGGTTGAAAGTTACGCACGGTCACACGTCGCGTTTGAATTTGCAGGAAGAACCGAAGTGCCAACTCCTTCAAGGTGTCCACAGTTCCTGGTAGGGACACGCCCACTCCAACACACACATTCCGTTCAGTCTGATCGCTTGTCACCTCGTCGGCGGTTGGTCCATGTTTTGTTTATGGTCTGGTTGGTAGTTTGTTTTTGTCGTTTCTCCGCCAGTCAAAGCCGTCACGTGTGAGACCTCGGTGGCGGTTTTCTGTCCTTTCAAGAAGCCGGTTCGACACTGTCCCAGGTAGCTCTGCTCCACTTCACTTCCTCTTTCAGAAAACGAGGCTTAGTTCACACTGGAACAATAGATTCATCAATATCCAGATACTGTGAACCGGCACCTAAAGGGGTTTAGATTATGATTATATGTCATATATTAGTGATTCAGTAGTTTGTATATAAACTCCATGCAGAAAAAATATGAATATCCAGATTAGATTAGTTAAAAAGAAGGGAAAAAAAAGTCTACTAGAGCAATAAACCTGCATTATAAGTGTCATCCGAATCTGTACTGTGACATATATCCCTAACGCTTGTATTCCTTGGGTTATTTTATGTATTTAAATTTGATCTTACTTCCTTTCCTTTCTTTCGCCCTTTTCTTCATTTTTTATTTTACGGTAGAAAAGCCCATCGCTGGACGGATATTGCAAATCAGTACAATAATAGAATTTCAATGTCTTTGAGTTGCGTCCCTGTGTCCCTATGCAAATAAACCGAACGTAAATAGATTTTTTTTTTTTTTTTTTGGATTAGATTATTATTTTAGATAATATTATTAATACTACAATTACCACTAAAGAGTGCTTTGCCTTTGCTATGTACCATCATATATATGGTATTTTGTCCTCAGGTTGTACTGCCCCAGGAACTGCCTGCGGAGCAGTCGAGCACGGGTCATCGGGACAAAATATTACTCAGACGTAAGTCTGTGAATATTATCATTTCATCATTTGGACCAAAGGTTTCATGCAGCCCCGTCAGCGCGTCGCAGCGCCGTCTTATTAAATCCTCCTTCGTCTCTGCCGCTTTCTCAGAAGTCCAGCATCTGCCGCGCGGCCATCCACGCTGGAGTGATCCAGAGCGAGGCGGGAGGATACCTGGACGTGATGCCGCTGGAGAAGAGAGGCCAGTACAGCGGCAGCAGCCAGAACAGCATCACCTCAGAGAGGTACGGAGGAAAAGAATGATAAAAATTATAAAAAATACCGATTTATTTACGCACGGGAAAACCGGTTACATCTTACTTTTGGCGAGTATAATTTGATAATAGGACAACAAATATGGACTGGACCCTCTATTTAGCGACAATCCATCTATCTCTGCACTGGTTAATGGCCACTTCCTGCCAATTCCACTTCCCACTCTCCAGAGCATGAATTTTGGCAACCATGGCAACCAGTGATAAACAAAGCTGATTCTCACCAACACTAGACTTCTAGCAGTGTCGGTAATGGAGAGTGGAGGTCTACTGTACTGTATGTAGTGACGGCTAAAACTAAAGTTTGGAAATATCATAATATATCATCACAATATAGAAATCTGACGCAGTCAATCGGAAAATCTCAAAGTCGCCCAGTCACAAAAAGTGTGAAGATGTGTTTGCCACATTTATCAACAAAGGGGACATGGAAACATAGACTATGGTGTTTACAGGGTGATAGAGGTTTAACAGTGCATGGGCAAAACATGAACGGGACTAAAAAGCCAGATTTCAGCGGCGGGTGCCTAGAAAAACAGTAAAAACCTCCAAAAACATGAAGTGCCAAAAAAAAAAAGTCCTGGCGGTGGCCTTGAAGCCGACGTAGCTCGTACAGATTTGGACTTTCTGTGGTAATGAATGAATGACTCAGCCGGCGCTGCCTGTCGTTGTCTTGGTGTCCGGCCCGGTCTCCTTAAAAATATGAGTCAGGACGCTGGGATTCCAGCGAAACGCCCCACAAAGGGTCACGCCCCGATCTTTTAAAAATAGCTCTGTGTTAATTTGAGGTGGAATTCCCCTTTAAAGTTGGCCACATGGCCAGAGACCACATCACGCCCACAGAGGTGACGTACATCACAATAAAATCAAGAGGAAGACCGTGGATTTGGAAGGCCGTGGATTTGTTATCCTGGACCTCCTTTGCATTATTGTAGTGGTACATTTGAATCTTCTGTTTTTATCCCAGATTAAATCGATATGCCCCCCGCCCCCCTCCCTGTCTCCAGCCTGGTGAACCCCACCGCTGGCAAAGCTTTCAGGGTGTTTGCCGTCATCTGAGCGGGAACGACGCCACGGTCACCGGACGGCGACTCCCACCGAACGCGGCCTCTCCACGTCCTTCCGAACCCGCTCGTTATCCTCACGCCACCTGTAATTTAGCTTCTCACCCGCAGTGAATCAGCGCTCACGCTCTGGGGCCGGAAACCCCGAACCCTCCGGCGACGGTCACGAGTGAGTAAAGCCCGCCCCGCCCACCTGGCCCAAAGAGAGAGAGAGGGAGGGAGGGAGGGAGGGAGGGAGAGCGGGGCGATCATTTCGGTGCTCATGCAACATCCAGAACAAGCTCCACAC